>NW_027208824.1:0-44412 GCF_027789765.1 Dendropsophus ebraccatus
CTGCCCAATCTGTGTACATAAACTTGATGGTCTCACGAAGTGTGTCTTTGCCTTCTGGGTATCCATATAGGTTATCCACAAAATTTGAAACTGAGTAATCAAAATCACTCCCAGAAAACATCTTCTGCATCCACTACATTCTCACAAAACTTGAGACCTTCACCTTGGTTGACCCCCAGCATTATATCATAATTGAGAAATTCTCCTTGCTCCATAAGAATCTCGGGGTCATCTGGAATTACATCTCCATCAATAACTGGACCAAAGGCTACATGATACCGGGCTGGTTGGATATCTTGCTCCACCAACTCTTTGGCATTTTTCTGGCGAAGACAGTCAACCATGTCCACAGTGTCTAGCACATTACAACCCACCTTCTCTGCAAGCAATCGTGTGTACTTAACAGGTTGGTAATTAACTGCCCAGCTGGAAAGAGCAGAACCACTCTGTATGATAGCTCTCTGGAACAGACCTGTCGAGAGACCAGATAAACTTGTGAAACTACTTGTACCTAACATGGCACAATTTTCATTCAAATGACCTAGATTTCCATTTTTCTTTTAATCTGTATATTTTTATATCCATTTACAATCACTCATGTAACCTCTGTAGAGTACAGCATACAGTACTGCCCTTGAAGTGGGTGTTTCTGGTTTTATCTCAGCATCACACACTGTGAGGCAGAAAGACAGACACAGATATAAAGAGATCAGCAGCCCAACTTCCTGCCCAGCTGGTCTCAGTGTGTGCCAGGGAAGAAACACAGCACAAGAGGAGCTTTCTAAAAAGGGGAGATGGAGAAAAAATGAATGGAGCCAGGGTAAAAGGAAAAGAGTAAGAATTGGAAAAGGGAAGTTCAAAGCTTAAAAATGGCACATACAGTATGATATTGGTGATAGCAAAATAGGTTTCCAAATGTAACTTAAATTGGAAATTTGTCCTGCTAAGGGTTTTTTTTTCCAATATTTCTCCCAAATGCATAGATGGAACTGTGCGGTGGGACATACTGATTTTCCTCATCTAAACACAGACAGTGGGATGTATTCTACCAAAGCCCATTGTGTGTCAAGAGACTCCAAACAACAGTCTGCCATAAAAAGAACATGGTCAGTAGTCAGAAAGTAAAGGGGGGGTAAAAGAGATCTGCAATTCTGCATGTGCACATGTATATGAAATTTCTAATGACTGGTGAAAGGTAGTTAGGTTATTCAAGAAATACTGATAGCATAACTGATGTTCACACACAGTATCTTGTGAGCCGTAAAATTACTTTTAAAAAGTCATTTAAAAAATTGGCCAAAAAGCAAAAAATAAAAAAGCGGAAAAATCACAGGCTTATGGTCCATTTGGGTCTATTTTTTTCAGCCATTTCGTGACACAATTAAAAAAAGAAAAACAACTGATTCAACTGTGTGGGAACATAGCCTAACCTGTAAGGGTGTTGAGAAAAAGGAAAACATAGAATAATGCACAAAACAAAGGGCTGCTGTTTTTTTACAAGGTATTTCAGTACCTTAAAAGTTGACCCAAACAGAGACATCTGATGATGGAATCATGGAATAATGTCAGGTGATCCAAAGACCTTTAATGTGGTGGAACAGACATACAGACATGGAATTACACAGTGTAATCGTGAATAAAATGGTATAGTCTGATGGTTACTGGATGATGTTTAAGGAGTAAACACACATACTAACTATCTTACAATGAAATCATCACACTAGAATCTGCTATACTGTCTAGACAACGCAAATTCAATATACCTTCAGAATGATGAGAAAGGGTAAGGAGACTGACACAAGAGGCTCCAATGCCCGAGCCAAACACTGTGATCCTGCGAGGGTCTCCCTCCAAAAAATGCCACATTTTCGCTCACCCAGCGAAGTGCCTGAATTTGATCAAGAAGCCCATAATTTCCTTTAGCTGCCTGATCTCCAGTACTCAGGAATCCTATAAAGATAAATATATAAAGAATAAATTCACATGGCGAAAACCTACATTTTTATTCACACATTTGCTGATCTAGGTCTGATACAGATAAGTTCATACAATACAGACTGGTTACAAAATGTGTCTGTAGCTAAAAGTTTGATGCCACACATTAGAACAGAGTTGTTACATGCATGGGAATTTTACAAACCGCACTCAGATTATGGGACAAAATTCATACGCTTTTAACAAATATGCTGCATGTGAACACCAAGCTGCTCTATCAAATGATCAATAGGACTAATGTTATTCTTATTATTGTGCATTCAGTGATCGAAAAAGGTAAGGAATAAACCATAACTGACTTCTCTATGGGGGATCTGGGTGTTTATGTCACCGGAAAACCCTGCCGCTGTACAGGTAGATGTGCAGCTGCAGACTCCTCGGGCAGTAGGAAAATTGTTAACAAATAAGAAACTTATATATAGCTTTTCAAGACGTAGAAGAAACGCATGACGAAATGTAAACATATAGTCACACTTTGTAAAGCAGAGACATATTGGTAGCCTAAAGGCGGTATTAAACATAATTTCTTTTACAGCAGGCTAGTCAATGTAAAGAACATAATTAGAAGTTGAGAACCATATTGCAAACCTTTTGCTGTGCATTACAGAATTACAACTTGACATCATGGCACCTCACAACTTGCATATGTAAAAAAATAGCATGTAATTTGAAAAAAACAGGCAAGGAATTAAAAAAAAAAAAAAAAAAGCTAGGAGTGAGCAATAAATTAATGAAACAAGCTCCTCATCGCTAACTCATAACTTTAATATTAAATGCTTCAGGGAACCCATTATCTTTGATGGTGCCCTGAGGATGAAAATAAATGGACTTATTAATTATTACATTTCATTCAACAATTTCATATGCATAAAGCCGACGAGATATTTGGAAAAAGTTACAGACATAAGCAAACAATAGGGTAAATAAGACATACAGAGAGGAAGAGTAAATAAGATATATTTTTAAAATAGTTACTGACCCAGGACTCCCACACGATAGTTTAGCGTGATGACTATCACGTTGCCATAGCTGGCCAGGAACACTTCCATCAATCATATTTCCGCTGCCCTCCATGTAGGATCCTCCGTGGATGTACACCATGACTGGTTTGGCACCTGTGTCCCGGATATCTATAATGGAAGAAATAAAAAACAATGACACCTTAACAAGTTACTGAGTTAGTAGAAAAATCTCCTATGTCAGGTTATCTGACGCATTCATCCAAAGGAACAAGGAACACTACAACAGCCTCAGTCCCCATACATTAGACGAAACATTAAGGGGAATGTGATGCAGACCACCAGTCCAACACACACAAGGGAATAGCCCTCTGCAGTTCTACAATCACCTTCCATAGCTTTGTATGCAGAAGCAAATAAAGCATGCGTTTCATGCCAAAGACTAAACAAGCACTTTCTCAGGACTGTAACCATTATGATATTTGACCATTGTGAGATTGACAGCAGCTTAGTGGGGTAATCACAGTCCTGTGAAAGAAGATCACAACAAGGTTGTGAAATGAATTCCCCAGTAAAAAAAAAAAAAAGACATGGCACTGCCCTATTTACAGGGGAAAGCCATGAACATCAAGCAAAGATATGAATATATCAACATGGACAGACAAGAGAAAAACACGATTTTACAGCAGGCGAATGTGTCACCTCAACTCAATCTATCAAAGATATATGTAATGTTTACAAGGAAGGAGTAAAGGGTGTTAAATATAATAATGAGAATATAAAAAATGAGAAACCCAAAATGTAATCATTTCATCCTCCCTGCTCACAAGGATCGCAAACAAAGATGATAATTTAGTCATCAGTAAGAATACAAAGGAAGAGAACTGTGAGGGTCCTAGGTTTTAAAATAGTGTCTATCCCTGGACCTATTCATCGCCAGCTTAACAGAATGTTGCATACCTTGTGTCCACACGAGACACCTTACTGCCCCCACCCAAGCTTTTGTAACCTATGCTTCATTGCTCTAACTAGAACGATAATAACCCTGCAAGCTTACCAAGGTAAAAAAAATCCTAAATTCCATTCCTAAATGGAACAGAAAAACGCTAGAAAGAACAGGTGCAAATCTGACTTGACAAATGGACTCGGTAAAATAGAAACCAGGAATCATGGAGGAATTGGGGAAGATGTGAAGTCTCAGAGATGAGCAGTGCATAAAAGTACATGAATACCCTGCTGACATATTTTTTCTAATGGATGGATGGAAAGAGGGAGGGAGGGAGGGAAGGAAAGTATGATGATAACAAGTTCCATGCATCAGCCTCAGCCAGCAAATACCTCCTCCTCGTCTTCGTCATTATCCGATACCTCTTCCCCCTGTTTCTTAGCACTGGGTCCTGAGCAGAGCAGGAGACCGAGCCGAACAAATAGAAACAAACAGAGAATTCAAGAGATAACAGGTCTAGAGCGTAAAGAATATGAGCTCTTACCCTGAGGTCGGAGGACAGCTCTCGGAACAAGAGTTTAGTTTACAAAAAAGGGTCAGATCTTTATACTGCAATGCCCTTGGGGGTAGGTTCTGCACAAACTTTAGTTGGGCATTTTATGGGGTAGGTCAACAGTGTTAAGGATATTAAGTAATTACTTATATAATAACAACCTTAGGTTTTCAAGATAGACTGTGTGCAACATAGTGTATAATGTGCTTACTCCAGGCTGCACTATTTAATATGGGTGGTATCTAAGTTAAACAATGGTAAAAAAATTCATTATGTTTTACTGTCAAAGCAATAATATTTTATTTATAGATATTACAAGAAGACAATATTAATGATTTGCCATACTATTTTATCTGTGGTAATGGGAAATAATAATTTGAATTAGGATGCAAAATGTTGGTGATTCCTAAAATATCAAACGCGTATTGGCTCTGGATGACTAGCGTAGCACCGCCTTTAGGTTATTATAACATAGCCAAATTAGCCTGATTAGTGTATGCTCTAAACTAAACCAGATTTCATGGTGCAGATTTGATGCTGTGTTCAGTCATTTAGTTAAATTGATATCTGTGCCATCAAATCTGCTGCGGATCCTGTACGTGTGAATGTACCCTAAAGGAGTATATTTGTGTGGCGCCCCCTACATTTTGTATATTTGTTGCCATTACAATAGTGATGGGAGGAAGTAAATTTTCAGTTATTTCACATATCTGGGCACATAGAGAATGCACAATGATAAAGGAGTAGTTTTAGGGGGGATATTAAAGTATAATCAATATATATATTCATGTACCCCAAGAACAATTCATAACCACACACTAATCTAGTCCTTACTATATAGTAAAGAAATATTAAACAGGTAAAAGTTACTAATCGAGCTTGAGGTGGCAACCTCTTTGATTTAGAAAATTCTTAAAGAAGCACTGAGGGTTTATTGCCCATAAAATGCTAAGTGACCCACAGTATTTCTGCATGTGTTATCAGTTTCATCCCAGCTCTGCTGTATCAATACATTACACTACTGCAGCTCCTCTCCAGTCAAGGTGCTGTCATCAGAATGATCGTTCTACTGACAGCGTTCTCTCCTGGCTTGTCACCAATCATTTAGCATGGCAGAACATTGTGTTCTCTATAGGGAGGGGTAAGCCAGCTTTGGTGCTGGCCTTATCCCTGGACGAAACATTGGGTTGGGTGTTAAAAATCAAACCGACCCTTTTTATCACTACCATCACCTGTCAGTGAAGAGTCTGGAGTCCCCCATGCACCTTATACTCTCGACCGAAACTGTCAGTGGGAGTAGGTTCATACAACTTTAGTATAAGGTGTATGGAAACTTTCAGACAACCAATTACATGCTTCAATGTGTAGCCAGGTCAGTATGTCCTGACTGTGTTCACCGACTTGTGAATAAGAACTATACCATCACTTATCAGAATCCTCTTGACAGGTCCCCCCTTCAGATGCACGCTTCTCCCAGATCCAGCCAGTGAAGTTTATCTCTGTCGTTACTGCACCATTGCATTGTGAACTGTCAGTCTTGTGCCGCCGCTATTAAATGAATAGTGGCCACACAAAACTGATACATCAGTTTTCGCTGCGGCCTCTAGGGATCTCGGCCGGAGTGTATACAATGTTTATACACTCCGGCCAGGATGCCATTAATTGCCATTGAAAGTATTTTTTTGAATTAATCACGGCTGTTCTTGTAATTTGCAACAACGACCGTGATTAATTTAAAAAAATATGTTGTCTGAACATAGCCTTACACTGCTGCTGAAGCATTCTATTTGCCCTAAGAACCATGGAGTGCAGTGATACAGATCCACACAGTGAATAGCATGCAGAGCTATACACCTTTCTTCTATAAGTGAATCTCTATTGTGTCCCGTGTAAGACAGCCTTGTGATGTTCTCCTATGTGTAAGATCTGAAACCCCACATTAGAAGATCGCTGCAGCTATATATCATATAAAACTGAATAATGTGAGGGAGGGGACGACGTTGTTATGTTACTACTATATCACATGCTGCCATTAGATAGGGCTCAGAGTAAGTGCCTGGGTGAGACTCTCCCACTCTGCAAAATGGGAAATGGAGGCTGGATTAGGAGACCATATTTGAGGGAAATAGGAATTAAGACAGTGACTAATCATGCATGCTACACCAATTAAAATAGGAATTCACAAGGCATACACAAGAACCTCTATGTTATCTCTAAAAACAGCCTATGCTGCCACTACTATAAGCAACAAAAATCTCCCCAGAGTGCTCTCTTTAAAATAGACAACTTTCTGTTTTGAATAGATCAAAGAAAATCACAAGAGCCAGCACCAAAGAAATACTCAGTATAACTAATACATAGATATAAGACCTTAAAATCCCACAACGGAAATGACTTTACTACAGAGGAAAGACAAGTAAGAAGTTGTCCAATCGCCCCCAGGATAATTCCAGTCTGGTACCCATTCCAGTTATGTATGACGAAAATCAGGAAGTCCTGCAAGGGTCCAAGCAGCAAGTTTCCATCATACGTTTGGGGACTAGGTACAATACTGGAACTATCCTGGAGGGGGACTGGACATTTCTTTTACAAACTTGTCTTTAACCCATGGTGAAATAAGTCCCATTGTGGGTTTTAAGGTATTCTCTACATATTCTCCTCTGAGTGCTTGGTCTCAGTGTTTTATTGTTTATTCTATTCTTGTTGTTATGGCAGGCATTACATTTCCCTATCTTGATCCCTATCTTCCTATTTTGAATCTGGCACTCCCTTAATGGCGTGTTTCCTGAATGTGTGCTGACGTGGCCCATAGGTGGAGTGATTGCGTAGGAATTCTCTCTTTACATACAGGGTGATTTTCATATACTTGATGCTGTGATTTGGATGAGCAGAGCATTTTTGTTATTATATGTAAACTTTTTTTTGGGGGGAAGTAAAAGTGTAAAAGAAAGGCATCACAGCTGAGAAACAGCTCTACATGTTTTCCATATCAATAGCAAATTTATACACAAATGGGAATGTGGTTGTTAAATAGATTCACAGCAGATTTAGCAGCCCTTACCAAGCAAAGCACTAAAATGTGGGTACCGTTTTGCAGGTATGGGTTATATATGTTTGAATAGAAGCCATTAATGTAAAACAGGCAAACAAAAAGACACACATAAAGGAATACACATATTCTATACCTAAAGTTCAGTCAATGAATTGTAAAAAAAACAAAAACTATGCTGGCCACTAAAGTCTGAATAGGCAACATGAGGAAAATATCTAACCAAGGAGGTAGAGCTGGAAAAAGGAAGGGCTGGCAGTAACTTATGTGCCACCAACAATCTCTATGTGGCATTGTTCTTGGCACAAAGGGGCTGGAGATATATTTGTTGGTGTATGGCTACCACTACTTTAGACTTCCTAATTTACTTTACAATTACACAAGAATGACATTTATGAAGTCTGCGGCAGTGGCTTACGCTTACACAGAGAAGGCACAGATTCCTTAATTCTCTTTGGCCTCCTCTTGTGCCTAATTTAGCAGATTTTACACCTGCTCGTAGGTAACCTTTATTAATTGTCTCCCTACACATTCTGAATACCATTTTGCTGTTATCATGATGTAGACTGATAAGACTGATAAGATAGCACGAAAACGTGAACTGATCCGTGAACTAATTTCTACACTCCTATTGAACCATATGGTCATAAAGAGGAAGGATAGCGTGATAAAATGGATGCCTCTGGAGATTTCTTAATGTTTACAATAACAAATAGAACTGTTTCAAGAAGGAAAAGATACATTTTTATGCTTTTTATTTACTTTTTGTTTAAATCTTTTTACTTTTTCTTATCCATATAATTTCTGCCCTGGGATTAGGTAACATTTTTTCAGCTCAAAGGTAGTAGAGAAAGCATTTAAGGTAACACTTTAGTTCAAGGTTATTCTGGCATCCCAAAATTTTACATTTTTCTAGGGGCATGTTAATGAAGGATGCCTAGACTGGATTTTAACTGAAACAAAGTTGCATAGGTTGATATGAACAATGATGCTTCTGTTGACAGAAAACAACAATGAAATGGTATATAATGGTTGTTACACATATTTGGGATTTCTTCTATCCACTATTCCCAAAGATACAAGCCCTTGTAAATATATTGTATACATTTTTTTCCTGTTTTCTGGGCCCTGAGAAAAGCAGACTTCAGGAATTTTCAGTGCTGCAGAATCTGTTGGCGCTATACAAATAAATATCATTATTTTTTAAGTGTATTAAGCATAGTTCGAGACTGGAGGATCTAGAGCCCTTTCTGAATGATATTTACAATATTGGGAAACATTGCAGCAATACTATAATATAGGTAGGATTAAAAAGTAATAAATATATCAATGCACCCCTATTTATAGCTGGTTTAAACTTAGACTAGACAGCCTTCAGATACACCAGACTTATCAATTAGTATGAAACTCTTTGCCACATTTGAAGATCGTCTGTACTAGGGATGGTCCGAACCCGCCGAGGTTCGGGTTCGGATGAACGCGAACGCTCGGCATCGGATTCCCGCTGTCTGCTTGCTCCGTGCAGCGAGCGGATACAGCGGGAGGACGCCTGGAAACTGGGATACAGCCTATGGCTATGGCTGTATCCCAGTTTTCCAGGCGTCCTCCCGCTGGATCCGCCCGCTGCACGGAGCGGGCAGACAGCGGGAATCATTACAGAGGGTTCGGGTTCTTACGAACCCGACCGAACTCGGTTCGTACCATCCCTAGTCTGTACAAAAGGAATTCCGCTGACCACCATAATACACTGTTTCAGTTCTTTAAGGGTGTGTGAGGTTGTTATTTTATTTTTCTTGTCCTATCGGAATTATGCTTACCAATACAATAGGACAGCATCCACACTTTTTCTTTACTTAAACTGCATCTGGCAATATATTGCATGTACCTTATTCATTCAAATGGGAATTATTTGTATGTGCATCCCTGTTTACAATGCTTTCTGGATTTACCTGTGTTGTATTTATAGATTCAGTGATGAATGCGGTGATCCCAGACTTCTGTATTTTGATTTAAATGAGGGTGGGGTATATAGGTGTTGAATGTATACGCATCCAAATTTGTACTGTCTAAGAATACAATCGTTTTAGCAAATCTGGACCCAATGGTTCAATTCACTAAAAACTATCTATGTACGAGTAGACAGTCTTAAAATGCTCCAAATAAAAAGCATAATAAATGTGCAGAAAAGTCCTGTGTGACACATTTTGGAAAGAATTATGGCACAAACACATTAGAACATCTGGGCCAATGTGTTTTAATAGGGGGTTGTGTTATATGTTAGTGTTCATTGTTATAAACACTAAAGCAATTTTCCAGTGTATCCAGTGTCACCCCCTTTTTGCATTATGACTAGTAAAGGGTAAATCTTGCATGTTTCATACCATATTTTTATATCATACGTCATGGTGCTTGTTCCAGTAAAAAGTGATCTTTTATTATCTGTGGCTTGTGCTACGTTGGTGGGGCTTCACAGGCGCAGCACCACCTTGCCCTGCTCACATGACCACCGTAGCCCCGCCCCTCCATGATGTAATCGGTGCATAGGCCGACCTAGTGGGCCTAGACCTTAAGGCCATCCCTTCCAATGGCCACTGAGGAACGGGGCCTATGCAGCAATGACTTCATGGAGGGGTGGACCTACAGTGGTGATGTGGGTGGGGCTAAGTGGTGCTGCACATGGGAAGCCCTGCCCACGTAGCACAAAAAATAAAATAAAGTTTTTTCATTAATAAAAAATCCCCTCCCCTAATAAAATTTAATCACCCCCCTTTCCCATTTTATAAATAAAAATAAATAAACATATTTGGTATCACCGCGTGCGTAATTGCCAGAACTATTAAATTATCATATTCCTGATCTTGCATGGTAAATGGCGTAAGCGCAAAATTCGCCAAATTGTTAACCATAAATTTTATAAAGGAAAAAAAAAGCCTTTTAATAATTCTTTAAAATGTGGGTCTTTTTTGGACTTTTTAAGGATAAACGGTCAAATATACAAACATTGCCCTATTTTAGACCCTATAAGTAGCCTCCAGTACAAAGCTTAACAATTAAGGCTATGTTCACACTACGTATGATACCGGCCAGGTCACGGAACGGCCGGTCTCTGAAAAGATCATCCCGGATGATCTTTAGCGCCGCTAAGTTCTGTTGCGGGTGCATCAGTGCGCACCCGTACCAGAACTCCCCACTAGAAAATGTGCACTGACAGGGTTTTCTGCGGCCGCTATTCAATGAATAGCGGCCGCAGAAAACTGACATGTCAGGTTTTTTTCGGCGCTGCTAGGGATCCTGGCCGAAGTGTATACTATGGGGAAGATTATCAAACGAAGTACAATTGAGACTGGTGCAAACTGCCCACAGCAACCAATCACAGCTCCTCTTTTCTTTCACCAGAGCTGGAAGCTGAGCTGTGATTGGTTGCTGTGGGCAGTTTGCACCAGTCTAAATTTTACACCCTTTGATAAATCTCCCCCTATGTGTATACACTTCGGCCAGATTACCTCAGAAGGCAGCACTATGTAAGTTCCGTGGGAATCATGGCCATTAGGGAAAGAAAATCAGCCCTCCCTGTATTTCAGGTTGTATTTTAGGAAGAAAGGACATGCAAAATAGCTCTCACACCTCTTGAGCAAAGAGATGTCCCTTCAAGTCAAGTCTAGTATTTTACATATTCCACAGATAATAGGCACACATAGAAACACAGTAAACTATATACCATGACAGCTGATACTAATCACTGAGACCAAACAAACAAAAAAGACACACATTTTTAGTTAACAGACCAAACAAAGAAAACAAGACAAATCCAAAATTTGCTGTCTGTATACCATATTTTTTGCTTTATGAAATGCACCTGACTATAAGATGCACCTCAGGGTTAGTGACTGAAAACAGTGAATAATATTTTGTTTTATTGAACTTCCCTGGTGGTCTAAAGTGTAGGGGAGAAAGTATATTGGAATGAGAGGGCCACTTTAACACTCTCCATGACATTATATTATACCCACACATACACAGCTCTGTAGCATGTATATACACACCCAGCTATGCTACATTCAAATAAAAACCCAACACTCTGCTACCTAAACATATTCACAGACACACACAGCGCTACTATACCAATATAGTCACACACACACACCTCTACTACATCACCATACACAAACAGTTCTGCTACATACACACAGACACACATATACCTGTGCTACATCACATACATGAATAGATCTGCCACATACATCCACACAGACATACTTCTGCTACATCACCATACACAAAGAGCTCTACTACATACATACAGGCAGACACAGACAGCTCTGCTATCTACAGAGACAGACACACCTCTGCTGCATCACCATACACAACTCTGCTACATACATACAGAGACACAATTTTATTACAGACTGCCCCATACTTACAGTATCTATAGCGAGCCCTTCTACCAGTCATGTGACTAATCACATGACTGTGAGAATACTAAAGGCGCTGCAGGTCTTTCAGCTCAGTTTCCTATGGGGCTTTACGTGTAGGAATCTGGATGTGATTCCCATCACCTCCAGATTCCTCTCTTTCTGGGCACTGATCCCACTGATTGGTGCCCAGCGGGAGAAAGAAGAGGACTGTGCGGCTATCAGTAGCTGCACAGATCACTTAGCAGTTTGGCTCAGCGCTGAATCAGACGCTTTGTCCAACCATTGGGCAGTCAGTCAGAGTAGTCTGACATAGCCAGACTGCCCTGTCTGCAAAATATAAGAAGCAGGCACATATAAGCAACATGTTTTCAAAAAAGTGCATCTTATAAAGTGAAAAATATGGTAAGTGTCAAATCACTTCTTTCTCTATGTGTCTGCAACAAATACTGATACTCTGAAGAGTGAGGAAATTACATGTGTAAGTGCAAACATTCAGACGTGCCATAGACAATAGAAATTAATCAGATTTGTGTAAAGGTAATTTCTTGGCTGCAGATCATATTTAAATATTGGTACTGTATTAAAATACAGGCTGTATATGACATAAGGAAGGAAGGAATAACTAAGCTATATCAATTTAATATTAAAATAACAATGGGTTATAATACTGCAAATATACTAGCCGCTAAAGCGAAGTTAGGTATAAAGTTGTAGGATAATTATTAGGTTATTGTATATTACAACTTCTTGATTTTTCTTTTATTATTGGCATGAGTGTTGAGAGTTGAGGCCAAAGAAAAGCTATAACGTTAGAAAGGAAGAACATATCCTATATCTAAGTCAGTGTGACTTAACAGAAAACACTACTGTAATCAATTCATGAAATCAATAAATCTAAAAATACTTTTTAAGAGTGTTGATAAAATTATTTACCGTACATTCCCTTTTATTTTATTTTTTGTGTGAATCAATAACTACTTGTGGTTTGACTGCTGTCAAATCTAGGTTTTTGCTTAATAAATGTGTAGTTGTTTGCGTATTCCTCCAGCCAATGTTCATACTAATGTCATAGTGCTAGTTAATTTGTGCCAACTTTGTGTCTTCTCAAAATAGTTTGATCAGTTTTTGATTACCTTCCGTGAAATAAAAACAACCACCTGAACAGCCCTCTATAATGAAGGGTTAATATCGCATCTTTCCTGTTAAATTGAATTCGTCCGGATCCCACTAATTTTTGGTGGGTGTTTGTTCTTGCCACACACCTTGGGATTACATACCTCCTTTCCTACATATTTTCTTGTTGGGTTTTCGGACACACTCCTTGGAAATCCGTTTTACTGTAAAATGAATAAAAGACTCCAAAATAACAGGAGGTTCCACCCTTGGGGGGGTCATGCAAGCCCAAGTGGCTGTGCTCCCCCTCAAATTTCTCAGAGGAAGGAGTAGAACTTTTATGCACCAATTGACCCTAGTGAGTCCCTGCCCCATGCAGCCTCCTCCCATCTCATGAAGGGCAGTTAACTAATGAAACTGGTTAATGGGGGCTACAAGGTAGTAGATATAACACTGAGCAGCTCTCTATTTCACATAATGTGAGAGATGCTGAGTGGCAATCTGAGGGACATAACATCCGTTCATCTTACATTCCCCATAATTATATAGTACTTAAATTGTTTGAACAGAACCCCAGAAACACAAAGATTAGCCCCTCCAAGGGTTTTATGGAATCAAGGTACTTGATATCAACGGGAGAATGTAAGTTACAGTTGAAACATCTTTTTTTTCAGAACTAAGAAAATGACACCATATAGGTTGAGGGGTGAGGAAAGACTCATAGGTGAGGAGAGTGAAGCAGAGTCTAAGTGATTAGAAAATGGAAGTGAACAAAGAGACCAAATGAAGGTATCAAACATACGTGAAAGAAAAAAACAGGTAGAGGTAATTATGAGAACTGGGCAGCCAAGCAGAAGAAGCCTAATAGATTTAATTAAGGGGGAACTAATGTTAAAATAAAAATCTATTAAAGACAATGGCATGAGGACCCAAAAATGAACTTTAAAAAGTACGTACAGAAGGGTTTTACTCTAAGGCTATGTTTCCATGCTGTCTGAGCTAATCAGTACGGCGTGGAAACATAGCCTAAAAGTGAAATAAAAATTAAAAATACAAGAAGGTAAAAGTAATGTTAACTTAAAGGTAGAAAAAAAACACAAGTAGCTAAAATTAATATTTTCCGTAATGATCCATTATATAATACAAAAGTAGGAAATGGTAAGAAAAATAAATGATGATGGGTAAGGAAACAAAGAGATGATGCTACAGTGTCAGGACAGTACAATAAAAAGTACCACAAGACAAGGTGAAGGTTAATAAGATAAAAATTGCAGGTAAACCTCATTAACATGTTAAAAAAGGCAATCCTCTGTATGGTGCAAATCCAAATCAAGACAAAAAAGCAGGGGGTATAAAAAGCAATACCTGGGTATGAAACAGTGGAATGTGATCTAATACTGAATTATAGGACAATGGAATAGTGAGGGGGAAATACAAAGGAAATCATTAAAGGAGCACTAAATCTTGAAATGACAAACACAAATTAAAACAGAAATCAGATTGGTCAGTCTGCAAAAGAGAAGGGATTTTGCCACATGGTTAGGCCCCCACTGCAGATAAAGCAGTGGGAGGTTTAACAATAAGTTACCACCTACAGACAAAACAACTTAAAATTATGTTCACACACTTTATTAGCCATAAAACTGACGTTTTTTTTAAATAACGGCTGTATTTTGATAAGAACAACCGTAAATAATGATCACTTTAAAAAACGGTGTGTGAACACACCCTCACCATAAAAAATATTTGCTTTACATGCACTAGTACTACACAGATGAGGGGAGGTAATATTGACTTTAAATTTGTTTGTGCTAGTGCCCCTTTAAACATTAAACGAGAAGGTAAAAAAATACAGCAATATGTGTAATAGTAATATAGTTACAAAAATTACAGTAAATTCAATACAAAAAAGGGAAAGAAAAAGTGGCTAAAACCAATAACAGGAAAATGTGAATTTATACAATGTGAGAGGACAGATGCATGAAAACAAGTGGAAGAGAATAAGAGTATAAAGATAATAAGAAAGTATTTAAAAACAGAAATAAGAGCTTGAACAAAAGAAAATATTAACAATATAGCAATTATATATTATCCAAAATGTAAATGAGGGAGATTTGTATTTTAGCAGTCAGAAAAATAACTGCAGGTATATGACTTAGGAGCAGAATGAAATGACTGCATGAAATCCCACAGTTTGAAGTGGAAGTATTACATATCTTTTTCATTTAAAAGAAAGTCATCTCTCCAGTGATTGAAAGTAACTGAAACCAGCTATTACTTATGTCTTTCATCATTTTGTTAAATTTGCACTCTACCCTTTTCACAAATCACAAAAAAGTAGGCCTTGAAGTAATCGTAAACTGATGTGATGGGGCTAAAAATAATACACTTTAAAAGTAATACTTCCTCTTGAAACTAATGTAAAAATACACAGCATGTATGATGAAAGAAAATAAAGCTGTAGTAATAACATTATTATTATTATAATACATGAGGAATAGTATCTCAAACAAGTCAGATGAAAGGTCAACAGGGAAATAAATGGACAAGACCTGAGACTGAACAAAAAAAAAATATATAAAATGTTATAAGAACAAAAATACAGTATGATAGCCTACTATTGAAGCCAGTATTCAAATGTCATGATTAAATAATACATACTGTACATATTTCAAGTAATAATAGGAATGAAGAGAACTAAAAGAGAAGATAAGAATGGAAAGCAGAATGACAACCAAATGACCAGCTAATAGAAAATGTGGAAAGAAATAATAATGTAAATGACAAATGGCAAATTTAAAGCACAAACCTAATGACAGAATCCTTTCAGCTATGATTTTATGTTAAGTTTAAAAATCTGTTAACTAATAGCTGGCAAAAGTAAAAAAAAATAATGTTTTGCTTCCTATATAGTCCTCTCCTGAAAGCAGTAAGGTTGTGTAGTATGTAGACAGCCCCCTTTAACAGCAGTCCAGCTGCATAGTTTGAGAGCAATCATTAACAGCAGTCTGGCTATGTAGTCTGGACCGCCTCCTGTAACAGCACTCTGGCTGTATAGTCTGGATCGCCTTCTGTAACAGCAGTCTGGCTGTATAGTCTGGACTGCCTCCTGTAACAGCACTCTGGCTGTATAGTCTGGATTGCCTCCTGTAACAGCAGTCTGACTGTATAGTCTGGACTGCCTCCTGTAACAGCACTCTGGCTGTATAGTCTGCATTGCCTCCTGTAACAGCAGTCTGACTGTATAGTCTGGACCGCCTCCTGTAACAGCAGTCTGGCTGTATATAGTCTGGACTGCCTCCTGTAACAGCAGTCTGGCTGTATATAGTCTGGACTGCCTCCTGTAACAGCAGTCTGGCTGTATAGTCTGGACTACCTCCTGTAACAGCAGTCTGCCTGTTCAGTCTGGACCGCCTCCTGTAACAGCAGTCTGCCTGTTCAGTCTGGACTGTCTTCTGTAACAGCATTCTGGCTGTTCAGTCTGGACTGCCTTCTGAAACAGCAGTCTGCCTGTTCAGTCTGGACTGCCTCCTGTCACAGCACTCTGGCTGTATAGTCTGGATTGCCTCCTGTAACAGCAGTCTGCCTGTTCAGTCTGTACTGCCCTATGTAACAGCAGTCTGCCTGTTCAGTCTGGACTGCCTTCTGTAACAGCAGTCTGGCTGTATAGTCTGGACTGCCTCCTGTAACAGCAGCCTGGCTGTATAGTCTGGATTGCCTCCTGTAACAGCAGTCTGCCTGTTCAGTCTGGACCGCCTCCTGTAACAGCAGTCTGGCTGTTCAATCTAAACTGCCTTCTGTAACAGCAGTGTGGTTGTGCAGTCTGGACCGCTTCCTGTAACAGCAGTCTGCCTGTTCAGTCTGGATCTCCTCCTGTAACAGCAGTGTGGCTTTGTAGTCTGGACCGCCTCCTGTAACAGCAGTCTGCCTGTTCAGTCTGGACTGCCTTCTGTAACAGCGGTGTGGTTGTGCAGTCTGGACCACCTTCTGTAACAGCAGTCTGCCTGTTCAGTCTGGACTGCCTTCTGTAACAGCGGTGTGGTTGTGCAGTCTGGACCACCTTCTGTAACAGCAGTCTGCCTGTTCAGTCTGGACTGCCTCCTGTAACAGCAGCCTGGCTGTATAGTCTGGATTGCCTCCTGTAACAGCAGCCTGGCTGTTCAGTCTGGACTGCCTTCTGTAACAGCAGTCTGCCTGTTCAGTCTGGACCGCCTCCTGTAACAGCAGTCTGGCTGTTCAGTCTGGACTGCCTTCTGTAACAGCAGTCTGCCTGTTCAGTCTGGACCGCCTCCTGTAACAGCAGTCTGGCTGTTCAATCTAAACTGCCTTCTGTAACAGCAGTGTGGTTGTGCAGTCTGGACCGCTTCCTGTAACAGCAGTCTGCCTGTTCAGTCTGGATCTCCTTCTGTAACAGCAGTGTGGCTTTGTAGTCTGGACCGCCTCATGTAACAGCAGTCTGCCTGTTCAGTCTGGACTGCCTTCTGTAACAGCGGTGTGGTTGTGCAATCTGGACCACCTTCTGTAACAGCAGTCTGCCTGTTCAGTCTGGACTGCCTTCTGTAACAGCGGTGTGGTTGTGCAGTCTGGACCACCTTCTGTAACAGCAGTCTGCCTGTTCAGTCTGGACTGCCTCCTGTAACAGCAGCCTGGCTGTATAGTCTGGATTGCCTCCTGTAACAGCAGCCTGGCTGTTCAGTCTGGACTGCCTTCTGTAACAGCAGTCTGCCTGTTCAGTCTGGACCGCCTCCTGTAACAGCAGTCTGGCTGTTCAGTCTGGACTGCCTTCTGTAACAGCAGTCTGCCTGTTCAGTCTGGACCGCCTCCTGTAACAGCAGTCTGGCTGTTCAATCTAAACTGCCTTCTGTAACAGCAGTGTGGTTGTGCAGTCTGGACCGCTTCCTGTAACAGCAGTCTGCCTGTTCAGTCTGGATCTCCTTCTGTAACAGCAGTGTGGCTTTGTAGTCTGGACCGCCTCCTGTAACAGCAGTCTGCCTGTTCAGTCTGGACTGCCTTCTGTAACAGCGGTGTGGTTGTGCAATCTGGACCACCTTCTGTAACAGCAGTCTGCCTGTTCAGTCTGGACTGCCTTCTGTAACAGCGGTGTGGTTGTGCAGTCTGGACCACCTTCTGTAACAGCAGTCTGCCTGTTCAGTCTGGACTGCCTCCTGTAACAGCAGCCTGGCTGTATAGTCTGGATTGCCTCCTGTAACAGCAGTCTGGCTGTTCAGTCTGGCCTGCCTTCTGTAACAGCAGTCTGCCTGTTCAGTCTGGACCGCCTCCTGTAACAGCAGTCTGGCTGTTCAGTCTGGACTGCCTTCTGTAACAGCAGTCTGCCTGTTCAGTCTGGACCGCCTCCTGTAACAGCAGTCTGGCTGTTCAGTCTGGACTGATTTCTGTAACAGCAGTCTGCCTGTTCAGTCTGGACCGCCTCCTGTAACAGCAGTCTGGCTGTTCAATCTAAACTGCCTTCTGTAACAGCAGTGTGGTTGTGCAGTCTGGACCGCTTCCTGTAACAGCAGTCTGCCTGTTCAGTCTGGATCTCCTTCTGTAACAGCAGTGTGGCTTTGTAGTCTGGACCGCCTCCTGTAACAGCAGTCTGCCTGTTCAGTCTGGACTGCCTTCTGTAACAGCGGTGTGGTTGTGCAGTCTGGACCACCTTCTGTAACAGCAGTCTGCCTGTTCAGTCTGGACTGCCTTCTGTAACAGCGGTGTGGTTGTGCAGTCTGGACCACCTATTGTAACAGCAGTGTGGCTGTGTAGTCTGGACCACTCTCTATAACTGCAGTCTGGATGTGTAGTCTCTAAAACCTCCTACAACATGTGATGTCTGGACCTCCGCCTATATTAGCAGACTAGCTATGTAGTCTGGACCTCCACCTATATCAGTAGTCTGGCTATGCAGGCAGCCAATATAACAATCGAGTTGTGCAGTGTGTACACCCTTTAACAACAATCTGGCTGTTTAGTCCGTAGAGCCCTGAACAAGAGCATTCTGGACCAAACCCAACTGCAATGGGGACTTCTATTTATAACTGTCTGACTGTATAGTCTGGACCCGCTATAAAACAACATTCTTGTAGTATGTTGTGTGAACTTTCTGCTGTGTAGCTGTGTAGTGTGGAACCTCCTCTATAACTGCAATCTGGATCCTCCCTTATAACAGTAGTTTATCTAGATCTGAACTGTCTCCTATAACAGAAGTCTGGCTATATAGTTTGAACCTTCCCCTTTTACCGAATTACTCCCCTCTGTTACAGCAGTCAGTTTGTGCAGTCTGATTTCCCTCCATGTAGTAAAGTCTGGAACCTCCCCTGTATGAGCAATCTAGCTGGTTAGGGTGAAGGCAGACAATCTGTGGTCTTGCCCTTCCACCAGTAAGGGTATGTGCACATGAGTAAATAAGTAAATCAGTAGGAATTACGTGGCGCCTGCCTCAGTGTGCCATAGCCTGTCTATGGGAGAGCATGCGCTCCTCCACTGACTCCGTTCAAAGAAGTGACATGTCACTTCTTTGAGCGGAGAACGGCGGCAGCAGAGGAGCACGCGTTCTCCCATAGATAGGCTATGGCACACTGAAGCAAGCAGGATTTCGCCTGATTTACTCAGTGTGAACATACCCTGATAGTAATCTAACTGTATAGTCTACATAACCTTCTAAAGAGCAGTCTGAACCAACAATAACAGCAGGGGGAAAGTGCGCAAAGTTTTTTTTTTTTTTTTTTATGTTTTGATACATAATTCCCTGGACTTCATAGAGAGTGTACTTTCTTTTTCTCATGGCTGTACATTAGCTATTTTTTAGGTTCACCAGCTATACATAACAACTCAGTTTGAAGCAAAATGTGTAATATAAAGACAAGCAACTTAAACATAAATACATAGTAAAAAGCAGGGAATTAATAGGATGTCATCAGGTCTTTGGGCAATTTAGGGTACTTTGCCTAAAATTAGACCAGGAATTCCAATAAAGATTGAGCGTGTAAAAGTATCTCTTATCACCACAAATGGTGATAATGTTATATTCAGCATTGAAATTTTTAGACATATATCAGGGTATGATGCCGCCCAGGTTTAGCCTTCCAGATTGCAATCCTGTCCTTTAGGTTTTCTAAAGTTTAATTAGAATCTTGAGGCAGTTTTTAAAAAAATGTATAACAGCAAAAGACTATTTTTTATTATATATCTTATGGTGTTATAATGTACAGCAATGACCCGTCAATTAATTATAAAATGTTAGAGTGATATTTTTAACCAGTATTTCATTACCATGTAATTATGATAACACTGAAAAATCCTGTAGAAAAACGTAAACTTCAAGTGACAGACTTATAAACCTTGCGTTGCTATCACTCCTATGCCCAGATCAGATGACAACGGAGCCATTTGTTTGCAGCCTGTTAACCTTGTTACCATGTTTGCATATAGAGCAGACAGTGGCTTCCAGCGGCCGTTTTCATATTTATATTGAACGTCCTTATCAGGCCAAACAGTCCAATTTCCAGGTAATTACAAAACTGAGGTTGTGGAAGCTGAGAATGGATCCACATATTTTATAAATGCACATTTGTGTTTGTTATGGATAATATATGTGCTACACAAAGACACGTAGTAAAGCTATGTTCTCACAACTTCTTTTTTGTCCGTTTTAATCCATATAACGGCCATTATTGTACAAATGACGGCATCACTATGAAATAATGACCGATATTTAAACTGCCAAGAAAAAACTTTAAGGGAACATAGCCTAACATAAAAAAGGTATTTTAGGGTGCCTTCACATGTACAGGATCCACAGTGGATTTAACGCAGTGAGTTCCGCAGTGAAATTCGCTGTGAGCACACTTCAGCACATTTTTCATTCTGCTGTGAGTATGTAAAGCCCTGTCCCTTTTAACCCACCACTACCCGGTTAATACAATACCGGTCCGCACTGTGGCCTGCTTCTGTGGCTACCAGCTTCCTGACTTCCCGCTGAGCCAATCAGTGGCTGCAGTGGGACAGTGCACTGATTGGCTGAGCGGGACCTATGGGCGCCAGGAGCCCCAGAAGCAGGCCAGCGTGCAGCTGGTAAAGTATGCACCGGGCCGTGGCGGGTTAAGGGGGTTCAGGTCTTTACATACTCGCTGCGGATTGAAAAATCCACAGCATATATGTAAACCCATACAGAATGACATAGGATTGCAGCGGATTTTACTGTTGAACTGGATGCAGATCCTGTATGTGTGAAGGCACCGTTACACAATGTCTCCCAGTAGGGAACTGAGGAGTGAAAGCTTGGGAAACAAGGAAAATAATGGTAAAATCATCATAAAACAAAGAACACAGCAGAAATAAACACAGCAAAAATGTAAAATTATAGTGGTTTTGGAACCTGAGTGTTAAATAATGATTTACTCAAAATACAGAAAATGAGCAATGAAAGAAATTAAAATAAGTGATGGCCACAAAACTATTTCAGATGGCACAAGGATAAATTTTCAAGAAGTAGTCCTTAAGAAGCTGAATGATTTAGGGAATTACATTTTACATTCTGACTAAAGTCAGCAACATATATATATATATATATATATATATATATATATATACATACATTGTGTATGTCTTCTGAATGTTTGATCTTCAATAACCCAAATGTTATAGGGTACATCAGCTCTTCGGAAACAAGTATACAAATGTAAATCAGAATGCGTATGGATGCTAAACATAGACTGGCAGCAATTTTATCCAGGTGCTTGAAGGGAGGATGTCATGCTGATGACTGACAGGAACTATCGTGATAATGAGCTGTTAAGAAACGATGAAAATGAAAAGTCATTTAAATGCAAAGACTCGATAGAATGACTAACAGTGGAGGCTGATGATATACCCTGGGGCCACACTGGTTACAGTAAGGAGACTGTCTAATATGCAGAAATACTAGTGAGGAGCTGGGAACTGAAAGTAAAATAAAAACCAAGAGCAAACACAGAAAAGATGGCTGGCAGGGTTAAGGTTCCATTCACACTAGCGTAATGACTCATGGGGTGTATAATAAATACATTTTAACATCTGAACCGATGCCATTGAATTTAATAGTAAGAACTCTCATGTTTACGTTTTTCTGAATAGTGTAGCAGGCTATGTTATTTTGCATGATACAATGGATAAAATTGCTAGTGTGAACAGAGCCTGTGAGTCATTTGTAAAAAACAAACAAACAAAAAAAAAAACAATGTGTAATGGTGGACTGGGAGTTTTAAAAATGAAAAAACTTTAATTGGAAAACTTGAGCCATGAATATGATTTTATGTTAAAACAAAAGACACGGAGGAATCAGACACGGGGAAATACCCTCTCCCTATTAAAGGGCACAGGTTAAAAAAAATATAAAGAGAAATCCAATCTAAGGAGGAGTAAAAAAAAAAAAAAAACACTGATGGGTAAGGAGACGGTGCTGAAGGCATGATTAGCAGACAGCACCCATTGTTGCTGACACACAGCATGCAGCAGGCACACCCCCCTCCATGCTGTGGACATAACACTGGAGGGACAACACGCAAACCAGCTTGGATCCCAGGTTTGGTGAGGGGATCTTACCGTACCCCTCATTACTCACCATCCTCTGTAGGAACATAGATGTTCAGATATAGGCAATCCTCGCTTTGTTCTTGAAGGTATCCGGTCACAGTATCCAGATTTGAAGTGAACCAGACTGGCATCATAATGTCTGGTACTGCATTCTGTATATTCTGTGGGCACACAGGTGAGAAATGGGTGGCATTGCGTATCCCAGACCAAGAGGGTGGAGGCTCTGGAGGAAGAAAACGTTTCTCTCCCATAGGTGGTGCAGCGTAAGGCACCCCCAAGTACTGATCCACGGGGCCCAATATATCGTTCGGCAAAGAAACTCGCATGCCACGTAGCTTGCCGTAGTGTGTGTTCACAGTCTGTGAATATACCTGTGCATGAGAGGAGAGTACACGAGCAGTCACACTCAGAACCCACAGGGCCAGACTCAGCTTCCCAGGGGCTACACCAAGCCCAACCACATGCATGGTATGAACAGTAAAGTCCTAGCATCCAGAGTGTAAGCACCACAGAAGTAAGGGGGTTACAGAAATTCAAGGTCCCCCAAACAGGATGCTTCAGTCACATCCTGTATCCCAAAATCTAAGGCCATGAGAGACGAGCAGCATACAGTTGGCACAACCAGCATCCACACGACCTATAGAGCAAAAGAAAGACTGTCAGTAACATTGGAAGAAAACACAAAACATACAAAAGCAGCATAAAACTCAAACTCTACCAAATTCTCATCACTGAATATGTGTATAAATATGTAATCCTTTACTATCTACCTGGATGAGGACAACATATCAATTGTTTACTTGTCAAGGTAGCTGAAAGCACTTTTCTGGTCCTTATAGAGACATTTCCTTGGGTTTAGATGGGGGCAAGGAATAAGAATTCTGGGGTTGGGTGGGGTGAGTGACCCTTATTTCCTGTTCCCCATGCAGAATATCACCTATAACTGTTATGTATAGCTCAATAGACCATTAGATCGCCATAATTGCTGGGGGACACAGATCATGATCAGATAACTCTGATTCTAGCAATTTAATCCCCTAGATGCTACAACATCAAGATGGTTATAATGGGGAATCAGGGGTGAAATACCTCCAGATGTGCACTGACAGTACTCATTCTACCCCCTGTGTAATGTATTATCCTGCCTAAGCTCCTGTGATGCTGCTCTCCCCCCAGCGATCACCACTCTGCTCATCATAGCACTGTCATTGCCACCAGCCATCTATTGCTCAGAGCTGGTGCTGGTCAACTGTCACTGTCCTTAATTAAAGGGGAACAGGTACCAGAAAGTTACACTTTCGGCTTATCTTATCAGCTGCTGTATGCCCTGCAGGAAGTGGCACTTTCTTTCCAGTCTAACACAGTACTCTCTGCTGCCACCTCTGTTTGTGACAGGAACTGGCCAAAGCAGGAAAGGATTTCTATGGGGATTTGTTACTGAACTGGACACTTCCTGTAATGGGCAGAGGTGGCAGCAGAGAGCACGTGTCAGGCTGGAAAGATTACACTACTTCAAGCAGGACATTCAGCAGCTGATAAGGACTTAGGAAGTAATTTACAAATCTATTTTTTTCACAAGGAGAACTTAAGGGTATTTCCAGTGATTTATGTAATCTGGTTCCTAATTTCTGTATTACATAGTAAATTTGAAAAGACACATGTCTATCAAGTTCAACCAAGGGAGTGTTATGTTGCTCTTTTGCCTATTGACAGCTTGTGTACCTGGAAACTTCTTTTTTGAAGCTGATTTTGTCATTTTGTGCTCTGCTTGCTTTAATCATTGGACTGGTTAACCCCTTACCTGCTGATTTTGTCTAAACATCCTCTTTTAGCTTCTGACCGCTACAATGTTAAAGGGCATTCACATGATTTCCGCAATCTGTGCGTAGCATGGATGGTGTCCTGCGGATTGGATCTTGGAGCTTTCCGCATCATGATTAACTATAATGTCGGGAGCTCCGATACTATTTGAAAGGTTATGCTAATGTACTGACAGGGCTGCTCCTGACAAACTTTAAAGGGGTACTCGGGCCCGGCCGTATTTTTCAGATATGGCCAGGGAGGGGGCGGTTATGGATGGCGAAGGTCACTTACCTCCCCGGTTCCAGCGCCGGGCCCCAGCTCGCAGCGCCCCGTACCCCCGTCCCGCTTCCCGGTCTGAGCTGCCGCATGAGACGTGACGTCTCCAGGCAGCTCAGCCATTCAGTGGCCGTAGCGGAGTCCCGCCTCGGCCACTGAATGGCTGAGCTGCCTGGAGATGTGACGTCTCGTGCGGCAGCTCAGACTAGGAAGCGGACGGAGGTACGGGGCGCTGCGATCTGGGGCCCGGCGCTGGAACCGGGGAGGTAAGTGACCTTCGCCATCCATAACCGCCCCCTGAAAAATATGGCCGGGCCGGAGTACCCATTTAACATGGTGGTTCCAAGATTTAAGGGGTTAATGATGGACAGGGGTTAATGACGAAAATTACTGCTCCAGTGATTTCCTATCGATGTCAGACTCATTTCCTATGAACATCAGACTGTGCAGATGAGCAGGGGGCCGTATCTCTGCGGCAGGACGGCGTAAATATGTGGGGCCGTATCCACAGTTCAGTGGGTTCCATCAGGTCCAGGGGTGACAGGTTCCCTTTAAGGGTTAACACTTGTCAATACCCAATAAGTATCCATCAAATCCATCAAAAATAGCCACCAAATTAATATTGTTCTTTAAGTGCCCTATCTGTTTTTACGTAAAAAATGTTTATACCTGGATGACCTATACACAGAGGTGTGTCTGGAGAGAGCTAGAGCCTTTGTTATTAATGCTATGGAGATGTGCTACATTACAGAATGTACATTAATGTTGCAATAATAGGCATGGCATAGCTAAATGAGCAATTTTTGGGGTAAATATTTAATAAATAAAATGCCTTTAAAAAAGCATAAAAAAGGAAATCTTTTAAACAGTTAAACAATACAGTGTGAGCATTATCAGCCATATTTCTGTTGGGTTTTATCAAACTAAAAAAAAAAAAAAAAGGGGTAAGTTTTTCACCATATTTTGCACCATAAAATGGCCAAATAATGGTGTGAACACGGCTTTAGCAAGCAGCATTACCAAAGGTGAAATTTTGTTCTTTTGTCGTGCAGGCCCAAAACATTCCTGGTCATGAAAAGTAAAAACACATTTTCAATGTTCTACTGTCCTGCCTACAGTTATTACTGTAGATTATCATATGTATCTTCATACGTGTCACTGCTTGTGTCTTCTTAGCGTACATCACAGCTGTCTACTGTAAGCTCTATCCAGACTTATCTCTGCCCTTTGTAGCTTCCCTTTAATAAATGTAAATTATACGACAGTCCCAGTGTTTACTGACATTACTTTGTTTTATCTTTTCACACTCTGTTTAATATCTTGTGCACATCATGGTAATCTCCTTCAGGTCACGTTCTGTAGAATCTAATGTTTCCCAGAGGATTCTTGGTTTTGTCAATAAAGAAACTCTGCCTTTGAACTATACAACATTCCTCTGTTAGAAATCCACAACAGGCTGAACATTGTGCATATTTTCCTTTCCTTTACTGATTTCTAGATACAGTGGGATAGATTGCTCACATAGGCACAATCCCCCCCAGAATGTGACACGTTTTCCATGTCCTGACCAGAGCATTTCCACATAAAACCCATCTCCTCACAACTTCAACCAAAATGTCTATGCAACCCTAAAAAAGCCACATGGTTTTTAAAAATCCATCCTGGAATTTTCAGCGTGGAAAAGTAGTAATGTCGCAACTCGGCTCAAAAATGCCGGCTCAGACAGTCAGAGGCGGGACATCTCTGCAGTCACTGACTTGAGCGGGTAGTTCCTGCCGGGTCATAACAAGACAGGATGCCGGGAGAAACAGAAGACTATGAGCAGTCGCGCTGCAGCCGCTGGGTCATGAGGACAGTTAAGTATACCTTAAATGCTATGTTCCCATCAACACCTGCCCTCTCTGATTTTTTACATTTGCCCAGAGTTCTCCTTTAACAATGCAGCTACTGAGTATAACCACAAATTTAAAGCAAGCTTCCTATTAAACACAGGATTCAATATAAACTCCTCCTGCTCACCCATAAAGCTCTCCACAGTGCTGCACCTACCTACATCTCCTCCCTCATCTCCGTCTACCGCCCTACCCGTGCCTTACGCTCTTCTAAGACTTAAGACTAACAACCACCTTAATCCGCATCTCTCACTCCCGTCTCCAGGACTTCACCCGAGCTGCACCAGTTCTATGGAATGCATTACCCAAGACTGTCAGACTCACCTCCAATACCCAAACGTGCCCTCAAAACACATCTGTTCAAACAGGCATACCAGGTTCCCTAAATTGCCCCCCCTCTCCCCCAAATACATACGCCAGGCATTCAAGCACTTAGACCTGTAGCAGGCAGGCATTGGTTGGTTACCGGTTTACCCACCTTTAACTCCACTGCTTTATTTATAAAGATGGCAGGACCATGCTAAAAAGGAAGGACTTTGCCCCTCTGCCATTTTGTCTCGCACCCCCTCCTGATAGTGTGTAAGCTGATGCATGCAAGCAGGGCCCTCACTCCTCATGTATAGATAATTATATGTAGATCTCTGTAATGTCTGATTTTTGTCCATGTATGTACTCCCAGAATTGTAAAGTGCTGCAGAATCTGTTGGCGCTATATAAATAAAATTATTATTATTATTATTATTATTAGCAAGCAGGTATCTTGCAAATAGTTGCTTGGCTCACTGCATCCACATTGAACCACACTAACTTGGCACCAATCATGCAGCCTCTGCAAGAAACTTGAAGTAAAAGGCAACACAACTTAAATTATAAAACTAAATAAAACAAACAAGTGAACTTCAGTCATTACATAACTTGTCATTAGGATTTACTACATAAAACAGCCAGGAGCATATAATGATTCATGTAATACCAACTCCTACCATGAATCTGTGATAAAAATAACACTACATCAACCCACACTGTATACTAATTAATAAGCAACTAGTCATTGGCATGGAGACCTAGGCACAACTAGTCACTGAGCCAGGCCTGTCGGGGTGTGAGCAACAAACCAGGAAGGATTGGACCTTGTCGGTTTGCCACCTTTACTGTTCTACTGCATTCCACCATAGCCCTGGGGATTGTCATGGGACACTTGTCAGCAGACACTCATTCCTTTGCGATTAATGGCGCATGCCCAGGGAAGGTAATGCTTGTAAATGCTTTTGAGATTTCAGCCCAGAGCTGATGATGTCTAACCCTCACTGGCATGTTATTTATGCCTGGATAGTCGTGATGACAAGTATGACTCAGGGACTATTTGAGCGCAGGTCTTCAAACCAATGACAAGATGTTTATAATTACAATACAGCATTCATCGATATAAAAGGTATTTTTATAAAAAAAATGCTGAATTGAACTGAATCATGCATTATATGGTAGGACCTAGGCTGGGTTCACACTACGTTTTTGCAATCCGTCTTTTTGCAAAGAAAGGATGAAAAAAACGAATGCATTTGTGTGCATCCGTTTTGATCCATTTTTTCATTGACTTCCATTAAAAAAAAAAAACGGATCAAATGGATCAGGTTTTTTTTTTTTATAGCTGACTAAAATCTAAGCTGTATGGGGATCTCAAGTTATACAGCACTGTGATAAGGGAACCTGTCCTTATTTTTTATCTCCACCAATTTTTTTTCATTTGCTTTGTTGTGCATTGTCTATTTTCATGACATATTGTTTCTAGTTTTCTATCATTGACAGAGGTCTTCCTTGGTTACCCATATGTTTTCCTTTGATACCATTCCCATTCTTTTAACCCATGTAAATGTTACACACAACTAAATGGGAACAACTAACATCTTTTGCCACACTCTATCTTGGATTTCGATCTTGGAGGAATTTTATAATTCTTTCTATTGTATAAACTGACTACTCTCTTGTTGTGGACAAGTTTATCCAATACAATGGTAAGGTCTATAGACATTCTTCCTTTTAACTGCACATTTTAGGCCTTATTCACACGTCCACAAAGTTCTCAGTAATTGCGGATCTACTTTGTAACCTATTAATTCCCACGGTGCAATTCACACGTCCTCTTTTTTTGCGAATTTGCAGTGTAAAAAATAGACTGGTTGTAATGCGTTCCACAACTTCGGTACGGTCGGACACTCAAAAAGAGTTTATGAGAGCCTCAATATTTAATCTCCATCTGGCTGGTTGGCACAGCTAGTGACATTATTTATGTCACCCCCCTCCTTTTTTTGTTTAGCATATCCACAAAATACAGAGCACAATACGGATGCACTACAGATTATATAAATGCTGATCACAAATGTCATTATACTGATTATGTCAATACTGATGTGTGAATGTAGTCTTAGGCTATGCTTAGACGCTGTATGAGACCGGACGGAAAAAAAACACGGTAAAACCCTCTGCAGAACTATGGTATAGTTTCCTAATTTTGGATGCAAAATCTGCATGCAAACCAAGTTAATAATAAGTGACAACATTGCCCAAACAGGTGCAAATTCAATGCCAAAATCGGTGTGAAAATTCAATGTATGAACTGGTTGTTTTAAGAACTTTCACCAGGGACTGTACTAATCCATTGCTAACATTTTGGGAACTGTCTCGGTGTACCGGCATTCCATTTTTATTCCCTTGATATTGTGCGCTGTCTCTGACTTACCACACACATGATTTTATCCAGCAGCCAAAGTGACATACTTAAAGGGTGACATCTGCTGGATGGATTTCCTTTTTTAAAGGGTCTGAAACCTGTGTATATTACTTCTTTGTAAGTCACTTCTTTACACCCAAAATATATATATGACAAAGCACATCGCTCAGTTTGGAGCTCTGTTGCTTTAAGATGGTGACAGAAGAGACACAACAGCAGAATGTAAATGGACGCTGAGTGTATCACAGAAAGGGAGGGCATGGAAGCACAGGCGAGGAGAGAGAGATTCTAACAGTAAGGCATAGGGAAAAGGCAGACATGGAATGCACTAAAAAGCCAAGGTGTAAAGATGGGAGAAACAGAGCGCAATGTACAGTAATGGAAAAAAATTATGGACAGAAAGGAAACTAACCAGAGAGAAGTAAATTTGTGCAAAAAAGTAAAGCACTAAATGTGAATGGAGTGAGGAGGCGAGACACAGACCTGAAGGCAAAGCATGAAGAAGAATAGAAGTGTGCCAAAGAGAATATAACAAGGAGGAGGATGAGATATGGGGGCAAAGAGAGGAAAGGCAGAAGAAGAGGTGTGCAGGGAAAGAATAACCCAAGGCGAGAAGAACGTAAAATAGGACAGTGACTAGAAACAGCAGAATAAAGAAAGAGGTAAAGATCTGCACAAGGAGTATGAAAGGGAGGTGATGAGAGGTAGTCAAAAGGGACAAGGTTATTCCCTGGCATGGCACCAGAGGAAGGAGGACTAAGGGAAACTATCATCACGGACATGATAGATATACTGCATAGTGGAAATTATATTATTGTAGTAATAAATAGGCAGACTAAAGATGGAGGTGCAGAGTGAGGCACAGAAGGACAGTGTGTAGCCATATACCTGCACTGAGAACTGCAGTAAAGGAAGTAATAAGGAAGAAAAGACACTGAAACAGCGAAAAGGTGCAGAAATAGAGAAAAATATAGAACATATCCCTCCCCACTACCACCTTTTCAGACAAGATCTTCTATGTGGCCCCCTCCCCCTTCTAATACAGGAGCACCCTCTCCCCACCTCTTCTCTCCTGCAGTGAGGGTCTGCGGCTCATTTTCATGTTCACTCATTCACGCCGTTGCCAAGGAAACTGCAGCCTGTCGCGCGCCTCCATTCAGCCCCGCTTCCCTCCCCCAACCTTTCAGTAACACTTTCCTGTCTGAGCCATTCTGCAGCAACAGGCATTACAGCTAAATGCAGGTGCCACTCTCTGCATCAACAGGCAGATGATGTGAATGCAGCAAGAGTGCAGGAAGGCACACAGGGGAGAGCACAATGCTGCAAACAACACAGGAGCTCTATATACCCCTGAGTTATGCTGTCTGTCCAGCAGCAGGTGGATAGAAAGGGCCATTGGAGCTGGATGGCACCTGCTCACTAGCATTTAATGAAAGATCTTCTTCCAACACTGAGGAAAGTACCCTCTGTAAAGAACATCTCTGTTCCAGGTGAGCTCACCTGCTCTAATCTCCCCACCCCCACGAGGCGAGCAGTGAGCGCCTGGAGAGACAGTAAAGAGCTGCCCTAATGAGCTCTGCCTGCGTCCTGCCTGCATGCGCAATATTTATGGAAATTAGCTGCCTGACCAAGTCTATTCTGCCAGCACAAAGCTCCATTACATCTGTTCTAATAATCACCTGGGAGCCCTGCCCTGATCCATACCCTTGTATATAAGTGCATATCCCTGAAGCTATTTACACTGCATGAGAGAAAAAAACCTTTCTTCTCCCGATGTGACTGCTAATATGGTCGCCAAAGTAAGAGACTTTATGATCATTGGCTGTAAACTGACTATATAAACAATAATAGGCCATAATGTGAAGTAATTTAGTTGTTTTCTTGATCACAAAATGTACTGAACATCTGTTTATGCTGCGTTCACAATCAGGCGACATCACTAACCTTCATCAAGGATTCTGCCATAATTGACAGGCGCTGCAGGGGAAGCTGACAGACCCCGCTATAAGTCAGTGGGGTCTCTTGGTCTCCACTGGTGTCCATTGTGTGACAGATTTAGAACTGCCTCATAGTTTTAATGTGAACAGAGCCTTATCCAGATCTCAGAACAAGTCATTGCAGCAGTGTCTGCTCTAAGAAATGAAATATGTGATCGACAGCAAATCATGTCAGAAAAGCAGATACGCACATGCTACATATACAGAATTACATATCAGCCATAGTGGTAAAATGCTAAAAATGTAAGGACGTTTTACAATACTTGTACTCATGAGATAGCATATATGGCAGAGAATCACCAGAATAAGACTTCTTTCACACGTTCCATATGCTACCCTAGGCCTCTGCACCCAAAACTTCAGACAGTACTTTGGACCCATTAGTTTCAATGGCCCCATTCACACATCTGTACATGTTAAGGGGCCGTGATCTGTACTATACAATGAATAGGTCTGTGCATTGCAGACAACTATTCACAACAAATACAGACAGCCTACGAAAGGTGTAAATGTAACTTAAGACTTATCAAATAGCTGAAACCTCTATCAAAAAGCTTGTCAGGGTAAGGTTATACAAATGGCCATACAGTCAATCTAGATTAGGTCATAATAGCAAAGTATAGAAAGCAAGTCCGAGACAATCAACCTAATATTTAGGATGGGTTCATACTGCATTCCGGCATTACGTTAGAGAAACAGTATATGTTGTGATACCAGCAAAATATGGAAACATATTCTTTTAACCCAAGAAGAAGCTGCATCACAGCAAAATGTGCATCGGCTCTTGGGAGCCCAGATCCCCATTTTTGTTACTTTACTTGTGTATTTGCAGGTTTGTAGCTGGTTTAGGCCTAGCAATAACCATACTGTTGTTTGTCCAGCTGATCCTCCTCTCCTTTCTCCTCTGCATTTAATCATTCATTTTGTGATTTACTTTGGACAGTCTTGTATTTATTTTTGCACTGTTGCACTTTATGGATGTTATTTATTCTATCTATATGTCCATTGTTTTCTGCTAGTGGGGGAATACTGCACATCATTTATTATACTTAGGGTTGTTGTTCCAGGGTCCCCTCTTCTTGTTCTATGTGGGGTCTCATTGTCTTGTCCGTATTTTTAATTATATTGTGCTCCACAAACCCAGAATGTGTTTTTTTTCATGTATCAATAAAGCCATTTTCTATTTTCCTAAAACGCATTTTGCTTTGGTTTTATGTATTGTCTTCGGTTGGGAAGGCATACAAATGTGGAGATTCTCTTTTGTTAAAAGAATATGGAAACATCTCTGGCACTTGGGCTCCTTAAGGACCCATGACTTACTGGTACGCTAGTGGGTCAGGCGGTGCTTTAACCCTTTAAGGACGGGCCAATTTTCGGTTTTGTGTCACTAATTGTACTTTGCAATAACAGGCTGAATTTTTGCATAAAGTATACTGCGAAACCAGAAAAAAATTAAAAGTGCGGTGAGATAAAAAAAAAAAAAAACGGTCTCCTAACGATTTTGCGGCAACAATTTTGGTTTTATAACGACCAGCGTTTACATGGGACGATAATTCGGCTGTAAAATCGTTTTTGCAATCGTTTAAAGATCGCTTAAGCCGGCTGAAAGCCCGCCAGCCCGCATCCTACAGCCCCCCCCCCCCCCCGACGGCCGATCAGCACCCCCGCCGCCCCGATCACCAGCCCCGCAGCCCCGAGCATACATTACCTGCTTGGCGTAGCGGGTGTTAGAAATTTCCGGCTCCCCTCTTCAGTGCATTGATTGGCTGAAGAGGGGAGCCGGGAATTTCAAACAGCTCCTCTTCAGCCAATCAGTGCTGCCATGCATTGATTGGCTGAAGAGGGGAGCCGGGAATTTCAAACAGCTCCTCTTCAGCCAATCAGTGCTCCTCTTTAGCCAATCAATCGTTCGGCCCGGCGGGGGGGCAATCGAGCCGGCGCAGGGGGCTGTAGGATGCGTGGCCGAGCTGCGGAGGAGCAGGGGCCGGGCAAGGGCGGGCAAGGGGCCAGGCTGCGGGCGGGCAGACTTTCGGTGACCGTGTACACAAAGCGATCAGCGAAATTTTAGCAAACGACCAACAATGATTTGTGAACATGTTCACAAATCAAAGTGAACGATTTTTTACTCATCGTTTGATCATTTAGAGTGTTTACACGGAACGATTATCGCTCAAATGTGACTGTTTTTGAAAATTCGAACGATAATCGTGCCGTGTAAACGCAGCATTAGGTTCTGTGCTTAAGGTAATGGACCAACAGAGTTGTCTAGTAGCTACCATTTCCTGAATGGACAATTTTACTTCTGAAAGATTACAAACAGTACAGCAGAAACTGAGCAAGTGTAATAAACGTAACAGCAAACAGTACAACAGGTTGTTTGTGTGGACTGACTTATTGGCTGTATGATTACTATAAACCAAAGATACAATTTTTTGGGACAAATCAGCCCTAACTGAGGACCCACACAAGGAATGAAAATCATCCAGAGTGATACCTAAAAAAATTTAGGGAGGACAACAGGGACAGACGGAAAGGGCGGACAAGACTCACTAGAATAAAGAAGATGAAGAGGCGCAGGGGAAGTCAAGGTATAGGAAATATCTTACATATGTACAGAATGTACTGTTTTAGTTTTGACTAATGAGAATTCCTCTAGGTAGGTAATCCAAGGTTGTCACACTACTTCAGACTGTTTAAGGAGCCCAGTTATCATTAGCCATAATCCAATTGAGTATTATCCTAACCAACTCCAATGAAATAGACTAGGTCTTCCAACTCCAATATCCAGTTTAACTGCTAAGTAGATAAAATCTATTGGTTTCCTTATTCCCCTGGTTGCCTCTGGGATGGGGAAGTTCACTAGACATGTAGACGAGTCCTGCAATCAATTAATTGAATTGAATGAGCGTTTCTAGGAATGTTCATTGCCGTGTAAAAGGGTCTTAAGGCTATATTCAATTGTGGTAAAATAGCGCTTTTTTTGCGCGACTCTGTCAAGATTGGCTACACGCATAATTAATACTAAATAGATGCCATGTGTGAACACAGCCGTAGAAAAACAGGTGTAAGCGGAAGAAATGAACAATTTTAAAGGGTATGTTCTTCCATTTTTGTACCACGAAAGATATCTTAATACTCAAGAACCAGGGGCGTAGCTAGGGGTTCAGCCTAGGGGGGGGGCGAGTGAGTCTGAGTGGGCCCCCAACCAACCTTACCCATAGGGATCCTCAGCAGGTGACAAGGCTTTCTGAATAATAAAGGGAATATTCTTCTACATTACTCATAGTGGATAAGGATAAAGAGCAGTGTAAGAAGCTTCTTTCACATATAGAACCACAAAAAAATTCAAAGTGCTTAAGATTAGAAAAATATAGCTGCCTTCTTCCACAGACAGCACCACTCTTGTCCTCAGTTTGTGTGTGGTATTCGACTGAAGTGAATAGTGCCAAGTTGTGATACCACACACAACCTAAGAGCAGGGGTGGCGCTGTTTTGGAAGAAAGCAACTATGTTTTTTTTTCTTAATTCTGGAGAACCCTTTTAACCAGATTATCTTTGCCTAAAAATAATAGTGGTATAGGTAATACATTTTTAGACATTAAGGCTATGTTCACACTGCGTATGAGTCCGGCCGCATTTCGTACGCCGGCGTACATGTGCGGCTGAAACTACGGGCGTGGGAAAAATCGACATGCGGCCGGATGCGTATGAAGCGCGAACATACGCCCGTAGTACAGTTATGCTTCCGTAGCTTGATTCGAAGCGATCTGAAACAGGTCATTTACTTGGAAATCTTCGCCCAGCCCAATAAAACTCACAGAACCTTTTGGATCGAAAAATCAAGTTCAATTTGGCTGCAATAAGTACTTCGTACAGGACCGCATGGAAATCCATCCTCCGTCCTCAAACAATGGTCTTGTTCATTTTTCACGGCGCTGTATACGATCTGGCCGTAAGCTCATACGAAGTGTGCACTGTGCGGGCGTATATCGTATACTTTCAAGGGTATGCATCAACCTCAAAACTACGTGCAGAAACATACGCAGTGTGAACATAGCCTCAAAGGGGTGAACTGGTTGTGATCATACATGTACAATCCAAGATATGTGATGAGCTGCTAGATATCCATTTCCTATCTTTCTCTATCTATCATCTATCTCCTATCTATCTATCTATCTATCTATCTATCTATCTATCATCTATCTTCTATCTATCTATCACATTACAGGAGGAGATATAAGAGGACAATGATCACATGTCCTTCATGCACCAGCATCTTCTCAGCCCCGCCTCCTCATGACATCACCACAGGTCCTTCATCCACAAGAATCCTCTCCAGTTCTCAGCCCCCGCCCCCTTATGACATCACCACAGGTCCTTCCTCATCGCTCTGCAGGCTGTCTGCAAAAGAAATAGCTTTTGCAGACAGCATTAAGCCTCTGAGACCTCAGTGGGCCCCTGCCAGTGTGGGCCCAGGAGCCCACCCCCCAAATTTTGCTTATGTCAAGAACACATAAAAGGACCCTAAGAGCTCCATCACATAGTAATTTCTTAGTTTTTTAAAATGTTTTTTTTAAAAAATGTCATTAGTCTCATGCATTTCTTTTTTTACCATTATGTTCACACAACGTTTTTTTCAGCTCGGTTTAAATTACGTCCGTTATTTTGAGTCTAAAATAACAGACGTCATTTAGCTGTCTGGCCTCCCCTTAGTGCAATGACTGGTGTTTGTAGATTATTCTAGTTTGGGTTACTAATTGGCCTTTTAATGGTAAAAATGGAGAAAGAACGGTGACAAAAGAAAAACTGTGTGTGAAAAACTAATGAAAAACGTCCACTGTTCGCAAAAGACGTCCTAAAATAATTGTCATGATCATTACTTTGATGTCCGCGGTGATAACGTCCGTTATTTTTATTTTTTTTAATTCTATATTTATCAGATTTTATCATAAGAAAATTGTCAGGTGGTGACAAACTGCATGGGTGTAGATAAAAGCATAAAACAAAAAATATATAACTTTGTGCACAACCGCACTCAGTTACAGTTACAGTTACCACCAACAGCCAATAAGCCTTAACATAGGAACAATAGAAGCCACACAACAGAAGTGGCCTTCAAACTTTTTTTGTTATAAGAGAAAGAAGAAGGAAGGATAAACAAAGACAAACAAAACAAGACACCAAGAAAATGAGAGGGGGAGAGAAAAGAGAGAGAGAAAAAAAAAAATTTATAGGGGGGAGGGGAGGGAGAGAGGGGGGTTCAGGACACCCGGACCGTCCACCCAAATCCTTAAATGACTAGGAGCTTCTTGTATTCGGGGGACCCCTCAAAGACAGTCCAGACCGTCCAAGCAGAGGCAAATTTCTCCGGTCGATCCTGTAAAGAAGCCGTTAACTCCTCCAATCTCTGTATGTCCTCCACCCTGCGGATCCAATGACCCACTGTAGGCAGGACACTTGACTTCCAATGGGCTGGAATGCAGGCTCTAGCTGCATTAACCAAAAATTTTAGTATGGATTTTTTGTAACGCTTAATGGGGATGTTTGACAGGTGTAAGAGAAAGAAGGCAGGAGTGTTAGGAATTTGAAATTGCAAGTTGCTGCTGATGACCCTGTGCACTCCCTCCCAGAAGGGGCGTAGTACTGGGCAAGACCAGAAAACGTGAAGCAACGTGCCCTCCTCCACTCCACAATGCCAGCAGACAGAGGCACCCCTGGGAAGATCCTATGCAATCTGATGGGAACATAGTACCATCTTGCTAGCAGTTTATATCCCGCCTCCTGGAATTTGCTAGCGATAAAGGATTTGTGCGTGAATTGGAACACTCTTTCCAATTGTTTGTCCGTGAGTGAAATGTTCAGATCCTCTTCCCATTTAGCTACAAAGGGAGGGCGGAAATCCTCAGGGAGGGCGAGACAAGGATAGAGTAGAAAGTGGAAAGGGAGTGTCGCAGTGGGTCAGAGCCCATGCAGAGAGTTTCAAAGGCGGTAAGAGGGCGAGCGAATCCCGACGGTGACGGAAGCGTCCTCAAAAAGTGTGACAGTTGTCGAACCCGCCAGGCGCCCAGACTAACCGGGTCTCTCATCTCTAATAGTTCCTGAGCGGTCAGCCACCTGTCATTGTGAAGGAAGTCCTGTGCTCTGTATTTCCCTGCAGACCGCCATGACCTAAATGGTCCCGACAGTCCTGGATCAAACTGAGGGTTCCCCAGAACCGGGAAGAGCGGAAAAGGTCTAGGGGAAACTTCTGCTTTAGGAAACACTCGTTGGCAGGTAGCTAAAGTCGGGCCTATAGATGGATGGCGAGATAAGATCCCCAGGTGCGCAAGGTGAATCCAGGGTAGAGACGTAAGAAGCACTGTGGTGAAAGTTTGTTCGAGGCGGACCCATTGTTTAAGATCGGCATGTCTGTGCCAATCCAAGACTTTCTGCAACACAGAGGCCTCATAGTAAGCTCTGACATTTGGTAGCCCTATGCCACCTCTGTGTTTCGGTATGAACAGAAGAGTGCGTGAGATTCTGGACGCCTTTCCCGCCCAAATAAACCTAGTCAAGTCCTTGGAGATAAGATGAAAAAAGTGGTTAGGAATTTTAATCGGGAGGGTCTGCAGGAGATATAGGATTCTGGGCAGTACATTCATTTTGTAAATAGAACATCTGCCAAACCAGGTGTAAAGACCCTTAGACCACCTGGTCAAGTCATCGTGAAGTGTCTTATATAAGGATGTGAAATTACGGGCATATAAATCTGACAGATTCCTGGTGATCCAAATTCCCAGATATCTGATAGAGGAGGAAGACCATCGGAAAGAGAAGGAGTCCGCCAAAGAAGATTGTAAAGAGGCCAGGAGAGAAACATTAAGAGCCTCCGACTTTTGATAATTAATCTTGAAGTTGGCAAGACTAGAGAACGTCTTCAATTCCTCTAACAGATTAGGGAAAGAGGTTCGGGGTGAGGTTATGAAGAAAAGAAGATCATCCGCATACGCGGCTAGTTTCACAAAGTGAGGTCCCATAGAGAGGCCCTTTATGTTCGGGCTGGCTCTAATCCTCCTCAACAATGGTTCCAAGGTAAGGACAAAGATCAGTGGGGAGAGTGGGGAGAGTGGGCAGCCTTGTCGCGTGCCATTATTAATACAGAACGGGCGAGAAAACACCCCATTGACCTTTGTCGCCGCCGTGGGAGCAGAGTACAGAGAGGTGATCCAAGCCAACATAGAGGGCCCAAGACCTACATGCTTTAAAACCGCAAATAAAAACTGCCAATTTATTCTATCAAATGCCTTCTCTGCGTCTGTAGAAAGCAGACACAAAGGGACATTGTTAATTTGCGAGAAGTAAATGGCATTGATGACCTTAGTGGTATTATCTCTGGCTTCAGGAGCCTGAATAAAACCTACTTGGTCATCCTGTATTATGTCCGGGAGGAAGGGGGCCAGTCTGGTGGCCAAGACCTTCGCAAACAATTTCAAGTCTACATTTAATAAGGAGATCGGCGCCGCCGCTAGAACATGCCGCCGGATCTTTCCCGTCCTTATGGATTACTGCTACATGAGCAAAAGACATGTCCGATGGCAGCGGGGCTCCTGAGGAGACCGCGTTAAGTGCCGTCGCCAATGGTTCAAGAAGCAAGTCAGAAAATTTTTTATAGTATGAGGCCGGGAACCCATCCGGGCCTGGAGCCTTGGAGGACTGCATCGTTTGTAAGGCCAGGGCTAGTTCCTCCTTTGTGATGGGATCCTCCAAGGCCTCAATAGCATCCCCCGGAAAACTAGGCAAACCTGATACCGAGATGTACTGGCGGATCGCTGAGGATAAGTCCAAAGAGGACGCAGGGAGATTGTAAAGTTTTTGGTAGAAGGCCGCAAATTCTGCAGCTATTCCATTGGGATCGGTGATCTTACAGCCGTTGCCCCTGGTTATGACTGGAACAAAGGCTCTCAACCTCTGCTCCCTCAGCGATCTCGCCAAACATCTACTGCTTTTATTGCCAAATTCGTAAAAATGGCGTCTTCCTTTAAGAAGAAGAAATTTAGTTTTAAAGTTTAGTTTGTCTCTCAGTTTTTTCCTGGCAGTGACTAGGCTCGCCAGCACCTCAGGGTCATGGGACCTTTTATGTGCTCTCTCCAAGGACTCCACCAGGGTTATGAGTTTGGCGAACTCCCCAGCCCTTTCCTTTTTAAGTCTAGCTCCGTGTTTGATGAGCGAACCTCTGATAACACACTTATGGGCTGCCCATACTTAAAGAGAGGAGGTGTTTGTAGGGCAGTTTTCTCTAAAGTAGTTGACAAGGTCGGATTGGATCGCCTTGGACACTATCGGGTCGCTCAAGAGTGACTCGTTCAGCCTCCAGTGCCACTGACGGGGAAGAGACAAAGGGGACACCAACTCCATACGGACCATGGCGTGGTCAGCATATGTGATTGCGTCAATAACCACCGTGCGCACCTGGGGAAGGTCTGCATGTTTTATGAAGAAATAATCCAGGCGGGAATATACGTCATGGACTGCAGAGAAGAAGGAAAAGTCTTTCCCATCAGGGTGTGCCACCCTCCAAACGTCCATCAGCTGATAGGAATGGAGAAGGCGGAGGAACCTCCTAAGGTATGCTCTGGGTACACTGGATATTCCCCTGGAGACATCTGGGATCAATGGCAAGGTTAAAATCCCCTCCCAATATCACTGTAACTTCAGCAAACTCCTCAAGTTTCGCTAGGATAGGTTCTAAGGTCTGAACTTGATGGGCGTTGGGTAGATATATATTAGCTAGGGTGTGAAGCCTGCCCGCCAACTTCCCCTGAACAAAAAGAAACCTGCCCGAGTCATCCTTCAGCAACTTGACAAATTCCTACGGGACTGCTCTAGATATAAAGATGCTAACTCCCCTTGATTTAGAGCCTGCATAGCAGCTATGATAAGTGTCTGGGTACCTTGGAGTTCTGAAGGAGGGGACGGCGTCAGCTCGGAAAGTGAGTCTCCTGTATGAAGGCAATTTGCGTGCGTTTACTCCACAACAGCCGAAACAACGCTGAGCGCTTTTCCGGGGTGTTCAGGCCATTAACATTGAGAGTTGCAAGGACAGGAGTTCCGGTCCAGGCATCCCAAAACGAGAAAAAGAGAAAAAAAAAGAAAAGGAAAAAAAAAGGTCGCGGGGGGGGGGGGGGGGGGTCGGGGGGGGGTGGTTTGGGGGTTATGGGGAAGAGAAAAGGGAGGGGAAAGAAAGTTACAAAGAAGAAAAGTCTAGTGCAGAAACACTAATTGCCAACCCCGGCTAATCCGAGGCTGGTATAGAGAAACTATACAAGAACCTCTATAGGGTCGAACAAATTGGATCCGCAGAGGTCAGCTAAATTGGAGTTGTGGGGGACTGAAACAGCACCTAGTAGCGGCAAACATGCACCCCAGGGCACCCATATAAATGGTAACGTCAACAATAAAGAAAGTCCTCTGTAGGCCACCCACGGTCCTCCCATCCTTTAAACCCCAACCAGTAGAGAGGACAGGAGGGAGAAGGAGAGACCCCAAACAGGCAAACTGAGTCCGGAACTCCCCTCAATTTAACGTTGTTCCTGCGTCCCCTGTTTTCTTGATCATCCACTTGGAGCAGTAAAGTACGGTTAAGGGACCGCTGCATAGTCATGGTATCCTCTATTTTGGTGAGGCACTCGTCAAGGACACTAGTACACGATTCTTGGGAGGACAGGCGTTGGGATATGACCTTGATGTCAGCTTTCAATTCCTTGAGAACTTTCTCATGACGCGATTCTACTTGTTGGATTAGAGTAGAAAGGTCCTTTTTGTAGGCAGATCACTGAGAAGGGCATAGAGGTCCCTGAGTTTCATTCTTTTTTTACCAGACGGTCTGTTTGAGTCCCCTGATAGAGAACAAACATCACTGGAGGAGTCCTCTTGCATTTGAGTGTGAAATATTAGTGGGGTACTGGAAAAGTCCTCTGAATTGTCTGGGACCAGATTAAAAGCAGGCACTGCCTCAGTCATGTGTGCTTGATCATGCAAGTCGTGTAGCAGGGCTGTGTGTCTCCCTGGTGAAAGGCTGGGAGACTGCTCCTGGGAAAGGGTCTGTGCCTCGGCCATTGTGTCTCCCTGGGACCCCCCATGTGGGAGGGCATCACTGTGTGAGGAGCTGTGCTCCTGTGCCCAAGTTCATGCTGGAGGCTTTATCTGCTTCAGCCTCTCCCTGCCTCTGCGTCATGGCTGCAGTTCCCTGCCGACCAGGGTGCTTTGGGCTGGGAGCCGTCTCTTTAGAGGCCTGGCTAGGAGAGATGTGGGGGGTATGCGGCCCCTTAGGGCTTCCAGAGGTGCTGCCTCCGCCGCCCCTGGGTCCTGATCATGCTGGGACCCGCTGCAAGGGGCGATCGCACGGTCGAGGACTCACCCGGCTGCTTATCTCCTGCAGGACGGGCAGATCCTGCTGTCACTCTCTGTGCTGTCTTCTGTGCAGCGCGCAGCGCCGCCATCTTGGAAGCGCGTGCAGCTGCAGGGTCCCCGGCGTGTGTCAGGTAGCGGGTGATACAGGAGCCGGGCGTTACCAAGGGGCGACAAGATCTCCTCAGCATGGCGTAGAGGGTCCCTGGGGTTCACCGGGAGGCAGTGGGTGGTCAGTAAGGGTGCCTGGGGTGCTGCAGGTGCCGGAGCTCTCACGGCGCGCGTCTGCCCTGTTCCATGTCCAGGCCACGCCCCCTGATAACGTCCATTATTCAATACATTGTGTGCATTGGACGTCCGTCTTCCTATCAGTTGAATCGCGGCAATAACGGACGTTTTTTAAAATTGCAAAAACAGCCGGCTGGCTTCACACTGTCGTAAAATCATGGTAAAACACCAATAAAAACACTGTACCATTTTTATTTTTTTTAAAACGTCAGCGGCCAGATGTTAGCTAGATGCAGGAAGTTTATGATAGACTTGAATGGGATTGTTCTGGTTGTATCAAAAATGCCATTTCTTGTGCAAATGGCTTTTTTTCCCAGGTGTTTTTTCTCACCTTTTGTGGTCCAGCAACTAGGTCATGTGATGGGAAAGGGGGAAAAAAATTCAGCACACAAAAACGCCTAAACCACAAAAAGATTATTCACGTTTTTTTGGAGGCCTGAAAAATGCAACGCAAAAAGGATGTGTGAGGGCACCCTTAGAGAAAGCCAATGAGAAACATGCAAAAAAAAGTTTTACTTTTAGACGGTGCTCGGCTGAATCCACACAACGTCTTTTTTTGTCCATTTGACAGTTGCTTTTTTTTAACAGCCATCATTTTGTGGCCAAATTCTTTTCCCCTATGCAGGGGCGGAGTAACTTTACCATAGGCACCGGGCTGTTCACCAAGCCTGGGCCCCCCCACCCCACTGTAACTATGGCAGCACTAGCTGATGCCCTGATTTGTGCAAAATTGCTGTAAAAAACAATGATTTTTTTTTGCAAATTATGGCAGAACAGTAGCTAGGAGACAATACTCCACTGAAAGTATAAGTCTTTTTGGGTGGCCATAGGCCCCCCAGGAGCTCAGGAACCCGGGCTACCGCTTGAAACTGACCTATTATAATCCATTCTGTGGTACTAGCATAACTCCTGTGCATCAAGCTCGATGTCTGGGGGTTATGCTAGACTCTGATCTATCCTTTACTCGCTATATCCATGCTCTTGCACACTCCTGTCATCTTAATCTAAAAACATATCTAGAATCTTTTCTCACCATGACACCGCTCAGACTCTGACTGTCGCCCTGATCCACTCCCGTCTTGACTACTGTAACTCCATACTAATCGGTCTACCTTTCTCTAAGCTCTCCCCTCTCCAGTCTATCCTGAACGCAGCAGCCAGACTCATCTTCCTCTCCAGCCGTTATACTGATGTCTCCCCCCTGTGCCAGTCACTGAACTGGTTACCCATTAAATACAGAATACAGTTCAAACTACATTATTCTACCCATGCTTTGCGCTCTGCTAATGATCTTACACTAACATCTTCCATAATCAGAACCTCTCACTGCTGGCTCCAAGACTTCTCTCATGCTGCACCAGTTCCCCTGAAACTCTTACACAAAGACCTCAGACTTATTTTTAACACCCCCCAGTTTCAAGCGTGCCCTAAAGACTCATCTCTTCAGGTGCGCTTATAACATTTCCTAATCTCATCTCCCTCTCTGCTATCCCTTCTGCATCTTCTCTATAACCTCTTGGTGCCATCTACTTTGTACTTGCTACATGAACTCAGAAAATGGCTTGTGACTGGCTTGCCCAGTCGAGTATAGGCACTTGAGACTCTATGTACAATGACTGGAACATTGAAAATAAAGCCCTTGTTGACTCTCGTGGCACCGCCAGTAAATCCTAATCTGTACGCTCTCGAGAGCAGGTCTCTAGTTGTGTATTTTTAATTTGATCTTAATTTATTCATTCTATAATTTAAGTATAACCTGTATTGTATGTATATATTTAAACAAGCGCTGCGGAATCTGTTGGCGCTATACAAATAAATATTATTATTATTACTACTATTGCCCCTATGTATGCCTGGCTTATCTGATGGGCAAGCACAGGGGAGTGGGCAAAGCGGGGAGCATGTGTGGCCTCCTCCCACGTCTGATTTGTGAATCACGACTGATAACAGGCAAAAATCTACCCTTACGTTAGAGCAGTTGTACAATTCTACCTGCTCGATTTACCACGAGACCTGCGCCTCTTAGTAAATCCAGCCAGGTGCACCCAGGCAGGGCTTTGTTTAAGACCGACATACAGGTACACCAGTCTTGATAAATGAGGTTTTAGTGATGGTTTCAGTTAATTTTTGCCTTGTTAATTACCAACAGAAAGAACTGTAAAACCATGGCAATTTATGGCAAAAACAACACACCGTTTATTCACAAAGTTTTCTTTCGCAAGTCACATTACCCTTCTGCAAACCACATGGTATACTACAAATAAATTCTGGCTGAATACTGATACACTGGCTTTGTAAGGTGCTACAGTATGTAAGCATAAAGGAAAACAGCATTGCAGAAGTTTTAGCCACTATACCACTATATGGTCATTATCAAATCCAAAAGAACAAGGCTGGGCTGCATACAGCTTACGACTGTGGACTGCAACTGGCATTTAACGTTAC
>NW_027208825.1:5000-22500 GCF_027789765.1 Dendropsophus ebraccatus
CCCTGCAGGAGAGTATCCACGGAGGAGCCCTCTCTTTCCAGAGGTTCGAGATGTTGATCTTAACAAAGGTGTTAGTTAGGAACACCACGGGGTTGACCATAGACAACCCCCCTAGTCTCCTCGTGCGATACGTGACCTCCCTCTTGACAAGGTTCAACCTGTTCCCCCATAACAGTTGGAAGAACAGGCTGTAGATCCTAGCATAGGATGCCTCTGGCAAGATACACACGCTGCCTAGATAGATGAACAAAGGGAGCAGGTAGCATTTGATCAGGTGCACCCTTTCCCTCAGGGTCAAAGACCAACCCTTCCATTGGTCTACCTTCTGGGCGGCATCCTTAAGCCTGCCATCCCAGTTGACGGATGGGTAATCACCCGGGCCGAATCGGATGCCCAAGATTTTAGCCGAGGACTGGGGCTCTGGAAGGGTGTCCGGGAGGTCAAAGGTGGCATCTCCCCCTCCCAGCCAGAGACTTTCACACTTATCCGGGTTGATCTTGGACCCGGATGCCTCCGAGTAGCGCTCCACTTCAGACATCACCACTCGAGCCTCATCCACTGAGGACACGAAGATGGTGACATCGTCCGCGTACGCTACCACCCTCAGAGTGGCTTCCGGCTCCGCCAGGCTCATCCCGACTCCCGCCAATGGTCCACGATCGACCATCCTAAGGAAAGGGTCGATCGCGAACACATATAACAGCGGGCTCAAAGGACAACCCTGACGAACGCCAGACCCAACCTCAAAAGGGCGGCCAGACCAACCGTTCACAAGCGGGAAACTCTCTGCCCTTGCGTACAAGATCTTAAGCCAATTCACAAACCCCCCTGGCAGACCGTACCTCAGAAGGACAGACCAGAGGTACTCGTGGTTCACCCGATCAAATGCTTTCGCCTGGTCCAAGGACAGCATGTAGCCCCTCCAGAAACCAGCACTACTCCGCTCCACTGCCTCCCTGACACTCAGGACAGCGCTTAAAGCGCTTCGGCCTGGCACCGAGCAATGCTGAGTCCCCGAAAGAAGCTGTGGCGCAAAATGCACCAACCGGTTGAATAGTATCTTGGCCAGAAGCTTCCTATCCGTATTGAGAAGAGCTATGGGTCTCCAATTCTCAACACGGCTAGGATCCCTACCCTTTGACAGAAGGATCAGGGCTGACCTCCTCATAGACTCCGGCAGAGTGCCCGAGGAGAGACACTCATTGAATACCTCGGTCATGAGGGGAATTAAGAATTCCTTAAAGGTCTTGTAAAACTCAGATGTTAAGCCATCCGGACCTGGCGATTTCTTCAGGCCGAGCCTGTCAATCGCCAGTCTCACTTCCTCTTCCCTGATCGGATCTGTCAAACCGTCAAGATGAAGGTCAGCCCCCGACTGAGGAGCTGCTTCGGCCAGGAAAGCCGACATCTTGTCTCGATTCAGATCCTTCCTCCCCAAGAGGTCCGAGTAGTAGGATCTGACGATCTCCAAGATCTCTGAACTGGACCGCTTCAGAGATCCTGTACTGTCGATCAGACCCGTCACGATCTTACAACTCACTGACATCTTGCAGTTTCTGTAAGGGTCGGGCGAGCGGTACCTCCCGAAGTCCCTCTCAAAAACTAAAGATGTGTGCCTATCATACTGGCACCTCATGAGCAAGGCTTTCACTCTGGAGATCTCCGAACGGCTACCTCCAGTCGAGACCAGATGCTCGAGTTTCCTCCTCAGGCCCTGATACAGACGGTATCTGTTCAGGGCTCTGAGGCTCGAGAGCTGGCGGAAGAACTTGGCAACCCGTTTTTTGAGGATCTCCCACCACTCTGACTTACTACTACATAGGTCCAGGAGAGGTACCTGACTCTGAAGAAAATCCTCAAAGGATTGTCTTACATCCGCTTCTTCCAGGAGGGACGAATTCAGCTTCCAGTAACCTCTGCCCATCCGGGGAGTCTCTGAAACATTCAAGGAAAACAAAATTAGACAGTGATCGGAGAACTCCACCTCAACCACCTTCACGGCGGAAGAGACGGCTTCCTCCTTCAAATAAAACCTGTCTAGTCTTGACCTACAGCTACCTCGATGATAGGTGAAACCCGCGTGGCCCGAGGGGCTCCGGATGTGGGCATCCTCCAGGCGAGCTTCCCTAACTATGCTATTTAGCGCGACACTGTCGTAGGCCAGCCGGTCATTAGAGCCTCTCCTATCGTGGGTCCTGGTGACATTATTAAAGTCCCCACCAAAAATAACCTGCCGGCTGGTAAAAAGGAAAGGCTTGATCCTCATAAAGAGATCTTTACGGCCCCACTTTGTTTGCGGGGCGTAGATATTAATGAGCCGAAGCTCTTGCCCCTTCATGAGGACATCCAGGATCAGGCACCTCCCCATTTCCAACTCAATAACCCGTCGGCATTCTACCTGTGCGGTAAAAAGCACCGCCACTCCACTATACGGCTCTGTCGCAAGAGACCAGTGTGAAGGCCCAGACCTCCACTCCCTCCTGGCCTTCACTATGGCGGCAAGGTCTGTTAACCTGGTCTCCTGCAAAAATAAAATATCCACATTACTTAAGTTATTTTCAAAAAAGCTAAATGCCGCAAAGCGAGCCGCATCTGACTTTATGCTGGCGCAGTTAATAGAGGCCAGCGTCAATGGAGTGAGTACCGCCATAGAGAGTGATTGAGTTGGACGGTCTTACCCACACAAATTATATACATATATACAATGACTACATCATCTCCTTTTCCCTCCTCTCTCCTGACTCTCCCCGTCCGAGGAGGACCCCTTAGAGGCCTCCTTCGGGCGCTTCAGGGACATGGACAAGTCCATGTCTGGGTCCTCGGTCCCCTCCGCCTGGCCAGCCTGCACCTCCGCAGGAATTACCCCCGAAGGTGCAGGCCCTGTTCCCCCTGAAGGCTCCTCCAGCCCCTCCCCTCCTTCCAGGGACTGGTAGCGGTTTGACAAACCAACCAGAGGGGGGGTAGTAGAGCCTTCCTTTGGTCCCTGGTCTGGTTTAAGAGCTTTGGGGGCTATTTTTGAAGGCCCTGCCTTCCTCTTCCCTTTCCCCTTGCCGCTCTTTTGTGGAGTTTTTTTTGGACGCTTTTGTTGTGTCTGCCACTCCTCCGGACTCTCATCCAGACTTTCATACTGGGAGGAATCGGAGGGACTGGCAATTTCACCCTCCTCACGCTCAATTCTCCGGATCTCCTCATCCAACACAACCTCCTCCGGAGCCTCAGCCTGCACTTCTGTTGCTGCATTTGGAGCCGGACCCCGAACTACTCCCTGGGAACTTCCAAGGTCCTTGCTCCTCCTGCGCTTCTCCTCTCGCCTAAGCTTAGAGGGAGTTTTGTGCTTCTTCACCGGCCCGGATGCCCCCTCTCCTTTGCTGGTCCCTTCCCCACCCGAGGCAACCAAGTGGCTCTCCCCGGCTGGGGCGGTCGCAGCTCTGGAGAAAGAGCGTGGACATTGGCTGAATGGGTGACCGAGGTCACCACACAGGTGACACCTAATCCGGTCACAGGATGCGGCTAGATGACCCTCCCCACCACACAAAGCGCACATCTGCCTAGTGCAGCGCGCGCTAAGGTGAGTGGGGTCACCACACCTGTGACACAGCTTCGGCTGACCCTGGTAAAAGATCTGGATCCTATCACGCCCTAGGAAGGTAGCTGATGGAATGTGCGTCACTGTATTACCTGAACGCCTTAGGCGGACGGAAAACGTCCAGGCCCCAGACCAGATCCCATACTGATCGAAGTTCTTCCTGGGGACGTCCGTCACCTCCCCATAGCGGCCTAGCCAGGTCATTATGTCGTAACAAGAAAGTGACTCGTTACGGGTAAGCACGGTCACCTTCTTGATCATATTCTGACGGGAAATTGCTTTTACAGCAAAATCCCGCCAGCCGGGCTCCTCCTTCGCCAGTTCGTAATAGGACCAAAAGGCCTCAAGCCCCTCGGCCCTAGCGAAACTGACGTCGAATTCAGCGGAACCGTAGGGGTGGATCAAGGCAAATATGTCACTCGCCTTGAAACCCGCCTGCAGCAGGAGCTCCACTACCTTGCCCCTTTGGGGACACGCATCACTGCCCCTCCAAATCAGGCGGGCCACGTTCCTACGGCCCACTTCCTGCCCGGCTGTAGGGAGCGACCACACTACCTCCCCATTATGTTCTCGGAAGGCACCGAGTCCGTGTCTTTCAACCCAGAACGATAGGTCTACTTCCCTTCCCTCTACTTGTAGCGACTTGTCTCCCCGCCTAAGAGCTCCCAGGAGGCGCAGTTGCAAGTTACCCTGCCCTGCGGACGGGATCGAGGACCCCCCTGAACCCCCGGCCGCCACACTAGCATAACTGCGGACCGGGGGTGCAGCCGGACCGGATACCCCCTGACCGTCCCCAGTTCCCCCCACCTGCTGACCACCATTATTACCCTGGGCCATTACAGGGGCCATGACATTAGGGGTACCAGGGGTTATGACAGGGCCCGGGACAGGTGCTGGAGATGGACCCTGAGGGCTCCCCCTCCCTCCGCCCCCTTCCACTACATCCACCACATCCATATCCACATCCACATCCACATTCCCCCTGCTATTGCTTATATTTCCATTCACTAAGCCAGGGCTGGGACTAAAAACCAAAGTTGCTGGTCTTAGGACATTTTTTATCCTACTTTCCCGGGCTCCTGATAGGCCACCTTGTTCACTCACTTGCTGCTGCTGGGCTCCTGCAGGTGGCAACGATGTTGGTGGTGCTTGCGCATGTACTCCGGGGCTCCCCACCCCTTCTGTGTCATCCGGAACCTTTGGTTCATCACTTGTTTCCGGCCGGACAGTGTTCCTTGCCGCACCACCCGAAACCGGAAGTGCCGCGGCCGAAACCGGAAGTGACGCGGCCGAAACCGGAAGTGGGCAAAGCCGGGTCACTCCCTCACCAAAATCAATGTTGCTTGCTCTGGGGGCTTCGTTTTTACTATGGGCACTCCCCTTTACCACTGGGGACCGCCCCCCAGCGGTTACCTCCTTGGGGAAACACTTTTCTTGGGCTGCGGTACTATAGACACTCCCCCCGCCCACAGGGGAGTGTATGCCGACCTGGGGACCGCCCCCTGCCTTCCCCACTGCGCTACTGCTCGGCCGCCCGAGCCCCTCTGCCGACACATGGGGAGTACAATGTACTGTAGCCACACTCCCCCCCCCTCCTGCAGGGGAGCGCACAATCACTGTTGGCACACACTGGGGGCCGCCCCCCACCTCCATCACGGACCCTGACTCCCGGCCACGCCCCCCACGAGAAGGGGCGTGGCCTGCAGAGCCCGAGCCTCCTGATTGGCCCGGAGGCCTTTTGTCTGGCCCTTCTTCCTCCTTGACGTCACTCCCACTACTGGCGTCCTCCATCTTGTTTGACATGTGCTGACCCAGCTTTCCTGCTGGATCAGGGTCCTGAAGGGCAGTATAGACGAACTTTGTGTATTTAACTTTCCCCTTGCTGCTTTTTTTCTTCTTTTTTTTCCTTTTAGAATCTTCTGGTATTTCTTCACCGAAAGAAAAGTTCTCTAGCCGGGTGGGCGATTCCTGCATTATGATCGCCCTCAGGATGCCACTATCCACTAGGCCCTCCTCGCTCTCCTCTTCATCTTCAGAGGATGATGAAGGTAAGGCTACCTGCCCCGGTATAATCCCCCCACTACTTTCCATAGGGGTACACATTGCACTAGGAGCACTTTGGATGTTTGGGGTTTCAGTCACCTCCTCTTCACACCCACTCTCCATCTCTGCCTCACCGCCACTACTCCCCCCATTTTCCACAGAGGGTTCACTCTCACACACCACCTCACCTCCTCTTGTTGGGGTTTTCATGGCGGCGAAGCGGTCTTCGTTCTGGAGCTTTTCTCTGAAAGTCCCGCTTCCTTCCAGGATTGCCCATCTCCTCTCCTCTATACTTGCAACCTCTGCCTTCAAGGTTTTCACCTTTCGGGTATACACGACCCTCTTGGTTTTGGATGAGTTGTTGGCAAGGTTTCTTGCCGCTTGTAGTTCTTCCTTTGCTGCACCCAACCGCCGTCCAAGAGCCTCGTATTCTGTGAACCGAGCGGACATTCTTGCACAAAATGTCGCCATGGGCTCCTCCGGACCTCTCTCTCCCCATTCCTCCACAGGTTTTTCCTCCTTTGCAGGCTTTACCTTGCGGCTTCCAGATGCCTTCGCCGTCGCTGGGGGAGCAGAGCCCACATTGCTGCGGGCTTTAGATGTTCCTCTTCTCCCCCCAGCCGGATTGCTGGCTGAAGCACTAGCCGGTCGCCTCTCCTCCCCACCCCCCGCCGGCCTAGACCGGGGAGTGGAGGCACGGTCCTCCATCAGGGCAAGCTGAGGAAAAACTCTCCCCAGGAAACTGCCACCTTCCTGGGGAAAGCAGATGGAATCTTCCCTTTTCTCTCTGGTTCAGCAGGAGCTCTCTCAGACACAACCTGTTACCGCGGCTGCTGGCACCAGACTTGCCCTCCAATGGATCCTCGTTAAAGGATTTAAAGTGTACTCATTCCAATTACAGGGCCTCGAAAGAGTCCTGTATTGTTATTTTTCGTCACTACCTCCCCGAGTCGGGAGTGGGTAATTTGCGCGCCTGCTGCCTTCCTTGGATGTGGTAGCCGTTTCTCAGGCTCCCTCTCCGGAATCGAACCCTGATTCCCCGTTACCCGTGGTCACCATGGTAGGCGCAGAAAGTACCATCGAAAGTTGATAGGGCAGACATCCGAATGCGTCGTCGCCGTCACGGGGACGTGCGATCGGCCCGAGGTTATCTAGAGTCGCCAAGGCGGCCGGGGAGAGCGGGGCGGGGGGCGGCTTTTGAGGGCCGCCCGACCCGCCGCCGCCCGGGCCCCCGGATTGGTTTTGGTCTGATAAATGCACGCGTCCCTGGGGGTCAGCGCTCGTCGGCATGTATTAGCTCTAGAATTACCACAGTTATCCAAGGAAACGGGTTGGAGCGATCAAAGGAACCATAACTGATTTAATGAGCCATTCGCAGTTTCACTGTACCGGCCGTGTGTACTTACACGTGCATGGCTTAATCTTTGAGACAAGCATATGCTACTGGCAGGATCAACCAGGTAGGTGCTGTGGAGGCTTGTCCGCCCGCCCGCCCCTCCGCTCGGAAGCCGGAGGGGTGCGAGGGGGGGGGGGGGACGGGGGCCTCGGCGGGTCGCCGCCCCGGGAGCGAGGAACGGAATAGGGGGTGTTGTCGGCGGCGGGACCCGCTCGCACGTCCGCCCCCGGCTCTCCCGGAGGAGAGGCCCGAGGGGAACTCGGCTTCGAAAGGTCCGGGGCACTCGGGTGGGGGGCGGCCGACGAGCCGGGTAGCCGAGGCACCCGGCGTGGCTCTGGCTCGCTCGTGTACAGAGGATGAGGAAGGCGAAGAGGGACCAGCTGCACGCGCCCGGCTTCGGATCGGGGGAGAGGCCCGGGGAATGGGGATGATAGCCGGTAAAGGCGAACCCCAAGGACCCGGCACGGCCTGAGCCTCCCTCGCCGCCACCGCCGCGCTTTCCGCGATGTCCCCACCGCTCTTCCGCAGCCTACGTCCCCGAGGGGCCGTCCCGAGGAGTGGAGGCGAAACCGGAGAGGGACAGCAGGGGCCCGCTGCGCGCACTCGGCCTTCGGACGGATCCGGCGCCGCTGCGCTTCCTGCGAGCGTCGAGACTCCCCCGGAAGGGGGGGTCCACTGCCGCACTCTTCCGGGCCTAGCCACAGCCCGTCGGGGGTTCCGGGGATGGGAGGGTGCATGGCCTCCCGCCTGGGTTCGGAGCCAAGACCGAGAAGGCCGACGGGGGGCCCGCTGCGCGCACTGGGCTTCGGTTCGGGGAGAGGCCGGGGGAATGGGGGATTATAAGCCCGTTTCGGGCGAACCCCAAGGACCCGTCGCGGCCTGAGCCTCCCGCGCCGTCGCCGCTGCGCTTCCTGCGGGCGTCGACACCACCCCCGACCCCGCGAAGGGTAGGGGGGGTCCCCGCCGCTCTTCCCGGCCTATCGTCGGCCGGCCTGCCGTCGGCCTGCCGGAGTTCTTTGGGCCGCCTCGAACGGAGAAGGGTGAGCGCGGCCCTCTGTGGTGGTGTCATCGTCGGAGGCTACGTTTGGGGAGTCGAATGTGAGAGGCCGTCGCGGGGCTTGCCGGCGCGCTGCTCCGGAGAGGGGTGGGAAGCCCAGACCCTCGTCAGGGTCCGGGTCCGAGCCGCCGTCTCCGAAGGCTCCGCCGGCCGTCCCGGTCGGGAGAGGGCACCTCGATCTCGGATCTCGGATCTCGGATCTCGGCAAGCTCACCGGTGGAGGGAGGCGTAGTGGGCGGTCAGGGAGGGGGCCCGCGACCCACCCGGGGTGGGATATCGCGCGACCTTCCGGGCCCGTCGGGCGGGGACCGGGGTCCCCGGGGGCGCTGATCCGGGAGAGGGGAGGGAGACCCGCTCGCCTATGCCGGCACGGACTCCAAAGCCCGGCCGAGCGAGGGGTCTCTCCCCACCGGATGCCCCGTTGCCTTATCGATCGGGAGGACGTATGTAGCAAGGTTTCATAGCTCTTTCTCTGGCTCCTTTCCAAGTCCGGCGGCGCGGTAATCTAGTGGGGAGTCCCGCGACCGGAGCAGGCTAGCGGGTGGGAAAAGTGTGCCTCCGCGGTGCCCGTCCTTCTCCCGCCGCCGCCGCCGCCGCCTTGGGGTAAAAAAAAAAGAAAAAAAAAAAAAAAAGAGACAAAGTCGGAAAGCTCCAGGACTTTGAGCGGCGATCCCTCTGTCCTTCTGCCGGCCTAGGCTTTCCACGTCGCGGCGTCCCTGAGAGAGGCTTGCCTACGCCTCTCTCACGGTTCTTCCGCGTGGTGGCGGAAACGAGGTCTTGCGAGGAGCGTCACCACCCCCATTTCTACGGCAGCTCCCTCGCATCCCTGCCGACTTCCTGGAACTCCGGGTCGGATCTGGCGTTCAAATCCGACCTCATTCCGGAGGTCTGCGGGTCCCTTTCCCCACTTTTCCCGCCGGCGGCGCTCCGAGGACCTCGGCCTGGGGTGGGGGGAAGGGCCGGTCCCGCACCTCCGGGGCTCTGGAGAGGGGACACCCGTCTGAACAGCTTCACTGAGCCCCGAGGATCCCCGCGGGGGCTCCCGATGTCGCCCGCCGGCTTCCCGAGGCCGCCGTGTCTCGGGTGCCGGGCTGGGCGCACCCTCGCCCGGCCGCGGCGGGGCACCGACGCCCGGCTCCCGCCGCCTCCTCCTCCTCCTCCTCCTCCGCGGACCTCAGCCCAAGAAAAATGACAAAGTCCGGGAGCTCCGGCGGGGAGAGCGGGACGGCTTGGTCTCTGGTGCCGGGCAGGATGAACCCTTGCCCGGGCGCGACGGGGAACCTCCGCCCGCTGCCCGGCTCCGCTGGGGAACCGGAGCGGCGCTCTTGGCCTTGCGGGCCTGCGGTGAGCCTTCGCCGGCTACCGCTTTGCGCCGCTCCCCGTCGCCGGGTACCGGAGCGGCGCTCTTCTCTCCCCGGGCCTCTGGTGACTCCCGCCGGATGCCAAGCGCCTCCAAGTCCCGCCGGCGGGGACCGGAGCGGCGCTCTCCTCTCCCCGGGCTTCTGGTGACTCTTGCCGGATGCCGAGAGCCTCCAAGTCCCGCCGGCGGGGACCGGAGCGGCGCGCTCGGCTCGCCCGGCCAGGGTGAGCCTCCGCCGGCTACAGCCTAGCGCCGCTCCCCGGCTGCGGGTACCGGAGCGGCGCTCTTCTCTCCCCGGGCCTCTGGTGACTCCCGCCGGATGCCAAGAGCCTCCAAGTCCCGCCGGCGGGGACCGGAGAGGCGCGCTCGGCTTGCCCGCCTAGGGGGAGCCTCCGCCGGCTACCGCCAAGCGCCGCTCCCCGGCGGCGGGTACCGGAGCGGCGCTCTTCTCTCCCCGGGCCTCTGGTGACTCCCGCCGGATGCCAAGAGCCTCCAAGTCCCGCCGGCGGGGACCGGAGAGGCGCGCTCGGCTTGCCCGCCTAGGGTGAGCCTCCGCCGGCTACCGCCAAGCGCCGCTCCCCGGCGGCGGGTACCGGAGCGGCGCTCTTCTCTCCCCGGGCCTCTGGTGACTCCCGCCGGATGCCAAGAGCCTCCGAGTCCCGCCGGCGGGGACCGGAGCGGCGCTCTTCTCCCCCCGGGCCTCTGGTGACTCCCGCCGGATGCCAAGAGCCTCCAAGTCCCGCCGGCGGGGACCGGAGCGGCGCTCTTCTCTCCCCGGGCTTCTGGTGACTCCCGCCGGATGCCAAGAGCCTCCGAGTCCCGCCGGCGGGGACCGGAGCGGCGCTCTTCTCTCCCCGGGCTTCTGGTGACTCCCGCCGGATGCCAAGAGCCTCCAAGTCCCGCCGGCGGGGACCGGAGCGGCGCTCTTCTCTCCCCGGGCTTCTGGTGACTCCCGCCGGATGCCAAGAGCCTCCAAGTCCCGCCGGCGGGGACCGGAGCGGCGCTCTTCTCTCCCCGGGCTTCTGGTGACTCCCGCCGGATGCCAAGAGCCTCCAAGTCCCGACGGCGGGGACCGGAGCGGCGCTCTTCTCTCCCCGGGCTTCTGGTGACTCCCGCCGGATGCCAAGAGCCTCCGAGTCCCGCCGGCGGGGACCGGAGAGGCGCGCTCGGCTTGCCCGCCTAGGGTGAGCCTCCGCCGGCTACCGCCAAGCGCCGCTCCCCGGCGGCGGGTACCGGAGCGGCGCTCTTCTCTCCCCGGGCCTCTGGTGACTCCCGCCGGATGCCAAGAGCCTCCGAGTCCCGCCGGCGGGGACCGGAGCGGCGCTCTTCTCCCCCCGGGCCTCTGGTGACTCCCGCCGGATGCCAAGAGCCTCCAAGTCCCGCCGGCGGGGACCGGAGCGGCGCTCTTCTCTCCCCGGGCTTCTGGTGACTCCCGCCGGATGCCAAGAGCCTCCAAGTCCCGCCGGCGGGGACCGGAGCGGCGCTCTTCTCTCCCCGGGCTTCTGGTGACTCCCGCCGGATGCCAAGAGCCTCCAAGTCCCGCCGGCGGGGACCGGAGCGGCGCTCTTCTCTCCCCGGGCTTCTGGTGACTCCCGCCGGATGCCAAGAGCCTCCAAGTCCCGCCGGCGGGGACCGGAGCGGCGCTCTTCTCTCCCCGGGCTTCTGGTGACTCCCGCCGGATGCCAAGAGCCTCCAAGTCCCGCCGGCGGGGACCGGAGCGGCGCTCTTCTCTCCCCGGGCTTCTGGTGACTCCCGCCGGATGCCAAGAGCCTCCAAGTCCCGCCGGCGGGGACCGGAGCGGCGCTCTTCTCTCCCCGGGCTTCTGGTGACTCCCGCCGGATGCCAAGAGCCTCCAAGTCCCGCCGGCGGGGACCGGAGCGGGCGCGCTTGGCATGCCCGGCCGCGGTGAGCCTCCGCCGGCTACCGCATGCCGCCGCTCCCCGCTGGATGGTACCGGAGCGGCGCTTTTTTGTGTCCGGGCTCGTGGAGGCTCCAGACGGCTGCCCCTGCACTCACAGTCCCGCCGGCGGGGACCGGAGCGGGCGCGCTCGGCGTGCCCGGCCGTGGTGAGCCTCCGCCGGCTACCGCATAGCGCCGCGCCCCGCTGAAACCTACCGGAGCGGCGCTCTTCTCTCCCCGGGCTTAGGAGCACCCTAGCCCGCATCCAAGGGCTTCCAGGGACCGCTGGGGAGAACCGGGACGGACCCGGACTCGTATCCGTCTTTGGTGCACCCTCGCCCGCATCCAAGGGCGTCCAGGGACCGCTGGGGAGAACCGGGACGGACACTGAATTGTATCCGACTTTGATGCACCCTCGCCCGCATCCAAGGGCGTCCAGGGACCGCTGGGGAGAACCGGACCGGACCCGGACTCGTAACCGACTTTGGTGCACCCTAGCCCGCATCCAAGGGCATTATGGAACCGCTGGGGAGAACCGGACCGGACCCGGACTTGTATCCGACTTTGGTGCACCCTGGCCCGCATCCAAGGGCCTCCAGGGACCGCTAGGGAGAACCGGACAAGACCCGGACTTGTATCCGACTTTGGTGCACCCTGGCCCGCATCCAAGGGCCTCCAGGGACCGCTAGGGAGAACCGGACCGGACCCGGACTCGTATCCGACTTTGGTGCACCCTCGCCCGCATCCGAGGGCGTCCAGGGACCGCTGGGGAGAACCGGGACGGACACTGACTCGTACCCGACTTTAGTGCACCCTCGCCCGCATCCAAGGGCGTCCGGGGACCGCTGGGGAGAACCGGGACGGACACTGACTCGTACCCGACTTTGGTGCACCCTCGCCCGCATCCAAGGGCGTCCGGGGACCGCTGGGGAGAACCGGGACGGACACTGACTCGTACCCGACTTTGGTGCACCCTCGCCCGCATCCAAGGGCGTCCAGGGACCGCTGGGGAGAACCGGGACGGACCCGGACTCGTATCCGACTTTTAATGCACCTTAGCCCGCATCCGATGGCCTCCGAGGACCGCCGGGGGGGACGCCCGTCCCTTAGAGTAGGGCTGGCGGTGGCGGAAACGAGGTCTGGCGTCGAGTGTCACCGCCCCCGTTTTAGCGGGACGTCGCCGGAATGTGGCCGGGCTCCTGGAACTCCGGCCCGGGTAAAGCGTTCAAATCCGACCTCATCCCGGTTCTCTGACCGGGAGCTCCTCGAGGCTTTAGTCCGGGTCGGAGTTCCATGACCCCGGACGCGAGTGCCCCCGACAAGCCGGTCCCCGAAGAGACTCTGCTGGAGCCCGGGATCGGCTCCCCACAGCGCCGGCGCCCGCTCCCCCGGTCCGGGACGGACCCGGACTCGTACCCGACTTTGGTGCACCCTCGCCCGGATCCAAGGGCGTCCAGGGACCGCTGGGGAGAACCGGGACGGACACTGACTTGTATCCGACTTTGGTGCACCCTCGCCCGCATCCAAGGGCGTCCAGGGACCGCTGGGGAGAACCGGGACGGACACTGACTCGTATCCGACTTTGGTGCACCCTGGCCCGCATCCGAGGGCGTCCGGGGACCGCTGGGGAGAACCGGGACGGACCCGGACTCGTATCCGACTTTGGTGCACCCTGGCCCGCATCCAAGGGCCTCCAGGGACCGCTAGGGAGAACCGGACAAGACCCGGACTTGTATCCGACTTTGGTGCACCCTGGCCCGCATCCAAGGGCCTCCAGGGACCGCTAGGGAGAACCGGACAAGACCCGGACTTGTATCCGACTTTGGTGCACCCTGGCCCGCATCCAAGGGCCTCCAGGGACCGCTAGGGAGAACCGGACCGGACCCGGACTCGTATCCGACTTTGGTGCACCCTCGCCCGCATCCGAGGGCGTCCAGGGACCGCTGGGGAGAACCGGGACGGACACTGACTCGTACCCGACTTTAGTGCACCCTCGCCCGCATCCAAGGGCGTCCGGGGACCGCTGGGGAGAACCGGGACGGACACTGACTCGTACCCGACTTTGGTGCACCCTCGCCCGCATCCAAGGGCGTCCGGGGACCGCTGGGGAGAACCGGGACGGACACTGACTCGTACCCGACTTTGGTGCACCCTCGCCCGCATCCAAGGGCGTCCAGGGACCGCTGGGGAGAACCGGGACGGACCCGGACTCGTATCCGACTTTTAATGCACCTTAGCCCGCATCCGATGGCCTCCGAGGACCGCCGGGGGGGACGCCCGTCCCTTAGAGTAGGGCTGGCGGTGGCGGAAACGAGGTCTGGCGTCGAGTGTCACCGCCCCCGTTTTAGCGGGACGTCGCCGGAATGTGGCCGGGCTCCTGGAACTCCGGCCCGGGTAAAGCGTTCAAATCCGACCTCATCCCGGTTCTCTGACCGGGAGCTCCTCGAGGCTTTAGTCCGGGTCGGAGTTCCATGACCCCGGACGCGAGTGCCCCCGACAAGCCGGTCCCCGAATAGACTCTGCTGGAGCCCGGGATCGGCTCCCCACAGCGCCGGCGCCCGCTCCCCCGGTCCGGGACGGACCCGGACTCGTACCCGACTTTGGTGCACCCTCGCCCGGATCCAAGGGCGTCCAGGGACCGCTGGGGAGAACCGGGACGGACACTGACTAGTATCCGACTTTGGTGCACCCTCGCCCGCATCCAAGGGCGTCCAGGGACCGCTGGGGAGAACCGGGACGGACACTGACTCGTATCCGACTTTGGTGCACCCTGGCCCGCATCCGAGGGCGTCCGGGGACCGCTGGGGAGAACCGGGACGGACCCGGACTTGTATCCGACTTTGGTGCACCCTGGCCCGCATCCAAGGGCCTCCAGGGACCGCTAGGGAGAACCGGACAAGACCCGGACTTGTATCCGACTTTGGTGCACCCTGGCCCGCATCCAAGGGCCTCCAGGGACCGCTAGGGAGAACCGGACAAGACCCGGACTTGTATCCGACTTTGGTGCACCCTGGCCCGCATCCAAGGGCGTCCAGGGACCGCTAGGGAGAACCGGACCGGACCCGGACTCGTATCCGACTTTGGTGCACCCTCGCCCGCATCCGAGGGCGTCCAGGGACCGCTGGGGAGAACCGGGACGGACACTGACTCGTACCCGACTTTAGTGCACCCTCGCCCGCATCCAAGGGCGTCCGGGGACCGCTGGGGAGAACCGGGACGGACACTGACTCGTACCCGACTTTGGTGCACCCTCGCCCGCATCCAAGGGCGTCCGGGGACCGCTGGGGAGAACCGGGACGGACACTGACTCGTACCCGACTTTGGTGCACCCTCGCCCGCATCCAAGGGCGTCCAGGGACCGCTGGGGAGAACCGGGACGGACCCGGACTCGTATCCGACTTTTAATGCACCTTAGCCCGCATCCGATGGCCTCCGAGGACCGCCGGGGGGGACGCCCGTCCCTTAGAGTAGGGCTGGCGGTGGCGGAAACGAGGTCTGGCGTCGAGTGTCACCGCCCCCGTTTTAGCGGGACGTCGCCGGAATGTGGCCGGGCTCCTGGAACTCCGGCCCGGGTAAAGCGTTCAAATCCGACCTCATCCCGGTTCTCTGACCGGGAGCTCCTCGAGGCTTTAGTCCGGGTCGGAGTTCCATGACCCCGGACGCGAGTGCCCCCGACAAGCCGGTCCCCGAATAGACTCTGCTGGAGCCCGGGATCGGCTCCCCACAGCGCCGGCGCCCGCTCCCCCGGTCCGGGACGGACCCGGACTCGTACCCGACTTTGGTGCACCCTCGCCCGCATCCAAGGGCGTCCAGGGACCGCTGGGGAGAACCGGGACGGACACTGACTTGTATCCGACTTTGGTGCACCCTCGCCCGCATCCAAGGGCGTCCAGGGACCGCTGGGGAGAACCGGGACGGACACTGACTCGTATCCGACTTTGGTGCACCCTGGCCCGCATCCGAGGGCGTCCGGGGACCGCTGGGGAGAACCGGGACGGACCCGGACTTGTATCCGACTTTGGTGCACCCTGGCCCGCATCCAAGGGCCTCCAGGGACCGCTAGGGAGAACCGGACAAGACCCGGACTTGTATCCGACTTTGGTGCACCCTGGCCCGCATCCAAGGGCCTCCAGGGACCGCTAGGGAGAACCGGACAAGACCCGGACTTGTATCCGACTTTGGTGCACCCTGGCCCGCATCCAAGGGCCTCCAGGGACCGCTAGGGAGAACCGGACCGGACCCGGACTCGTATCCGACTTTGGTGCACCCTCGCCCGCATCCAAGGGCGTCCAGGGACCGCTGGGGAGAACCGGGACGGACACTGACTCGTACCCGACTTTGGTGCACCCTCGCCCGCATCCAAGGGCGTCCGGGGACCGCTGGGGAGAACCGGGACGGACACTGACTCGTACCCGACTTTGGTGCACCCTCGCCCGCATCCAAGGGCGTCCGGGGACCGCTGGGGAGAACCGGGACGGACACTGACTCGTACCCGACTTTGGTGCACCCTCGCCCGCATCCAAGGGCGTCCAGGGACCGCTGGGGAGAACCGGGACGGACCCGGACTCGTATCCGACTTTTAATGCACCTTAGCCCGCATCCGATGGCCTCCGAGGACCGCCGGGGGGGACGCCCGTCCCTTAGAGTAGGGCTGGCGGTGGCGGAAACGAGGTCTGGCGTCGAGTGTCACCGCCCCCGTTTTAGCGGGACGTCGCCGGAATGTGGCCGGGCTCCTGGAACTCCGGCCCGGGTAAAGCGTTCAAATCCGACCTCATCCCGGTTCTCTGACCGGGAGCTCCTCGAGGCTTTAGTCCGGGTCGGAGTTCCATGACCCCGGACGCGAGTGCCCCCGACAAGCCGGTCCCCGAATAGACTCTGCTGGAGCCCGGGATCGGCTCCCCACAGCGCCGGCGCCCGCTCCCCCGGTCCGGGACGGACCCGGACTCGTACCCGACTTTGGTGCACCCTCGCCCGGATCCAAGGGCGTCCAGGGACCGCTGGGGAGAACCGGGACGGACACTGACTTGTATCCGACTTTGGTGCACCCTCGCCCGCATCCAAGGGCGTCCAGGGACCGCTGGGGAGAACCGGGACGGACACTGACTCGTATCCGACTTTGGTGCACCCTGGCCCGCATCCGAGGGCGTCCGGGGACCGCTGGGGAGAACCGGGACGGACCCGGACTTGTATCCGACTTTGGTGCACCCTGGCCCGCATCCAAGGGCCTCCAGGGACCGCTAGGGAGAACCGGACAAGACCCGGACTCGTATCCGACTTTGGTGCACCCTGGCCCGCATCCAAGGGCCTCCAGGGACCGCTAGGGAGAACCGGACCGGACCCGGACTCGTATCCGACTTTGGTGCACCCTCGCCCGCATCCGAGGGCGTCCAGGGACCGCTGGGGAGAACCGGGACGGACACTGACTCGTATCCGACTTTGGTGCACCCTGGCCCGCATCCGAGGGCGTCCGGGGACCGCTGGGGAGAACCGGGACGGACCCGGACTTGTATCCGACTTTGGTGCACCCTGGCCCGCATCCAAGGGCCTCCAGGGACCGCTAGGGAGAACCGGACAAGACCCGGACTTGTATCCGACTTTGGTGCACCCTGGCCCGCATCCAAGGGCCTCCAGGGACCGCTAGGGAGAACCGGGACGGACACTGACTCGTATCCGACTTTTAATGCACCTTAGCCCGCATCCGATGGCCTCCGGGGACCGCCGGGGGGGACGCCCGTCCCTTAGAGTAGGGCTGGCGGTGGCGGAAACGAGGTCTGGCGTCGAGTGTCACCGCCCCCGTTTTAGCGGGACGTCGCCGGAATGTGGCCGGGCTCCTGGAACTCCGGCCCGGGTAAAGCGGTCAAATCCGACCTCATTCCGGTTCTCTGACCGGGAGCTCCTCGCGGCTTTAGTCCGTGCCGGAGTTCCAGGAGCCCGGCCGCGGGTGCCTCTCACACACCGGTCCCCGCAACGGCCCTTCCGGAGCCCCGAGGCGGCCCGGCCCCGCGCCGGCGCCCGGTCCCCCGGCCCGGTTCTCGCCCCGGGACCTGCCGGGGAGCCGTGCCCGGGCCGGAGTTCCAGGACGCCGGCGTGGGGACCCCGCCATCCACCGGTTCCCGTTCCCGATCTCCCGGAGCCCCGAGTCGGCCCGGCCCCGCGCCC
>NW_027208825.1:32500-44390 GCF_027789765.1 Dendropsophus ebraccatus
CGATCTCGGATCTCGGATCTCGGCAAGCTCACCGGTGGAGGGAGGCGTAGTGGGCGGTCAGGGAGGGGGCCCGCGACCCACCCGGGGTGGGATATCGCGCGACCTTCCGGGCCCGTCGGGCGGGGACCGGGGTCCCCGGGGGCGCTGATCCGGGAGAGGGGAGGGAGACCCGCTCGCCTATGCCGGCACGGACTCCAAAGCCCGGCCGAGCGAGGGGTCTCTCCCCACCGGATGCCCCGTTGCCTTATCGATCGGGAGGACGTATGTAGCAAGGTTTCATAGCTCTTTCTCTGGCTCCTTTCCAAGTCCGGCGGCGCGGTAATCTAGTGGGGAGTCCCGCGACCGGAGCAGGCTAGCGGGTGGGAAAAGTGTGCCTCCGCGGTCCCCGTCCTTCTCCCGCCGCCGCCGCCGCCGCCTTGGGGTAAAAAAAAGAAAAAAAAAAAAAAAAGAGACAAAGTCGGAAAGCTCCAGGACTTTGAGCGGCGATCCCTCTGTCCTTCTGCCGGCCTAGGCTTTCCACGTCGCGGCGTCCCTGAGAGAGGCTTGCCTACGCCTCTCTCACGGTTCTTCCGCGTGGTGGCGGAAACGAGGTCTTGCGAGGAGCGTCACCACCCCCATTTCTACGGCAGCTCCCTCGCATCCCTGCCGACTTCCTGGAACTCCGGGTCGGATCTGGCGTTCAAATCCGACCTCATTCCGGAGGTCTGCGGGTCCCTTTCCCCACTTTTCCCGCCGGCGGCGCTCCGAGGACCTCGGCCTGGGGTGGGGGGAAGGGCCGGTCCCGCACCTCCGGGGCTCTGGAGAGGGGACACCCGTCTGAACAGCTTCACTGAGCCCCGAGGATCCCCGCGGGGGCTCCCGATGTCGCCCGCCGGCTTCCCGAGGCCGCCGTGTCTCGGGTGCCGGGCTGGGCGCACCCTCGCCCGGCCGCGGCGGGGCACCGACGCCCGGCTCCCGCCGCCTCCTCCTCCTCCTCCTCCTCCTCCTCCTCCGCGGACCTCAGCCCAAGAAAAATGACAAAGTCCGGGAGCTCCGGCGGGGAGAGCGGGACGGCTTGGTCTCTGGTGCCGGGCAGGATGAACCCTTGCCCGGGCGCGACGGGGAACCTCCGCCCGCTGCCCGGCTCCGCTGGGGAACCGGAGCGGCGCTCTTGGCCTTGCGGGCCTGCGGTGAGCCTTCGCCGGCTACCGCTTTGCGCCGCTCCCCGTCGCCGGGTACCGGAGCGGCGCTCTTCTCTCCCCGGGCTTCTGGTGACTCTTGCCGGATGCCGAGAGCCTCCAAGTCCCGCCGGCGGGGACCGGAGCGGCGCGCTCGGCTCGCCCGGCCAGGGTGAGCCTCCGCCGGCTACAGCCTAGCGCCGCTCCCCGGCTGCGGGTACCGGAGCGGCGCTCTTCTCTCCCCGGGCCTCTGGTGACTCCCGCCGGATGCCAAGAGCCTCCAAGTCCCGCCGGCGGGTACCGGAGCGGCGCTCTTCTCCCCCCGGGCCTCTGGTGACTCCCGCCGGATGCCAAGAGCCTCCAAGTCCCGCCGGCGGGGACCGGAGCGGCGCTCTTCTCTCCCCGGGCTTCTGGTGACTCCTGCCGGATGCCAAGAGCCTCCAAGTCCCGCCGGCGGGGACCGGAGCGGCGCTCTTCTCTCCCCGGGCTTCTGGTGACTCCTGCCGGATGCCAAGAGCCTCCAAGTCCCGCCGGCGGGGACCGGAGAGGCGCGCTAGGCTTGGCCGCCTAGGTTGAGCCTCCGCCGCCTACCGCCAAGCGCCGCTCCCCGGCGGCGGGTACCGGAGCGGCGCTCTTCTCTCCCCGGGCCTCTGGTGACTCCCGCCGGATGCCAAGAGCCTCCAAGTCCCGCCGGCGGGTACCGGAGAGGCGCGCTCGGCTTGCCCGCCTAGGGTGAGCCTCCGCCGGCTACCGCCAAGCGCCGCTCCCCGGCGGCGGGTACCGGAGCGGCGCTCTTCTCTCCCCGGGCCTCTGGTGACTCCCGCCGGATGCCAAGAGCCTCCAAGTCCCGCCGGCGGGTACCGGAGCGGCGCTCTTCTCCCCCCGGGCCTCTGGTGACTCCCGCCGGATGCCAAGAGCCTCCAAGTCCCGCCGGCGGGGACCGGAGCGGCGCTCTTCTCTCCCCGGGCTTCTGGTGACTCCTGCCGGATGCCAAGAGCCTCCAAGACCCGCCGGCGGGGACCGGAGCGGCGCTCTTCTCTCCCCGGGCTTCTGGTGACTCCTGCCGGATGCCAAGAGCCTCCAAGTCCCGCCGGCGGGGACCGGAGCGGCGCTCTTCTCTCCCCGGGCTTCTGGTGACTCCTGCCGGATGCCAAGAGCCTCCAAGTCCCGCCGGCGGGGACCGGAGAGGCGCGCTAGGCTTGGCCGCCTAGGTTGAGCCTCCGCCGCCTACCGCCAAGCGCCGCTCCCCGTCGCCGGGTACCGGAGCGGCGCTCTTCTCTCCCCGGGCCTCTGGTGACTCCCGCCGGATGCCAAGAGCCTCCAAGTCCCGCCGGCGGGGACCGGAGCGGCGCTCTCCTCTCCCCGGGCTTCTGGTGACTCTTGCCGGATGCCGAGAGCCTCCAAGTCCCGCCGGCGGGGACCGGAGCGGCGCGCTCGGCTCGCCCGGCCAGGGTGAGCCTCCGCCGGCTACAGCCTAGCGCCGCTCCCCGGCTGCGGGTACCGGAGCGGCGCTCTTCTCTCCCCGGGCCTCTGGTGACTCCCGCCGGATGCCAAGAGCCTCCAAGTCCCGCCGGCGGGGACCGGAGCGGCGCTCTTCTCCCCCCGGGCCTCTGGTGACTCCCGCCGGATGCCAAGAGCCTCCAAGAGCCGGCGGCGGGTACCGGAGCGGCGCTCTTCTCTCCCCGGGCTTCTGGTGGCTCCCGCCGGATGCCAAGAGCCTCCAAGTCCCGCCGGCGGGTACCGGAGAGGCGCGCTCGGCTTGCCCGCCTAGGGTGAGCCTCCGCCGGCTACCGCCAAGCGCCGCTCCCCGGCGGCGGGTACCGGAGCGGCGCTCTTCTCTCCACGGGCCTCTGGTGACTCCCGCCGGATGCCAAGAGCCTCCAAGTCCCGCCGGCGGGTACCGGAGCGGCGCTCTTCTCCCCCCGGGCCTCTGGTGACTCCCGCCGGATGCCAAGAGCCTCCAAGTCCCGCCGGCGGGGACCGGAGCGGCGCTCTTCTCTCCCCGGGCTTCTGGTGACTCCTGCCGGATGCCAAGAGCCTCCAAGACCCGCCGGCGGGGACCGGAGCGGCGCTCTTCTCTCCCCGGGCTTCTGGTGACTCCTGCCGGATGCCAAGAGCCTCCAAGTCCCGCCGGCGGGGACCGGAGCGGCGCTCTTCTCTCCCCGGGCTTCTGGTGACTCCTGCCGGATGCCAAGAGCCTCCAAGTCCCGCCGGCGGGGACCGGAGAGGCGCGCTAGGCTTGGCCGCCTAGGTTGAGCCTCCGCCGCCTACCGCCAAGCGTCGCTCCCCGTCGCCGGGTACCGGAGCGGCGCTCTTCTCTCCCCGGGCCTCTGGTGACTCCCGCCGGATGCCAAGAGCCTCCAAGTCCCGCCGGCGGGGACCGGAGCGGCGCTCTCCTCTCCCCGGGCTTCTGGTGACTCTTGCCGGATGCCGAGAGCCTCCAAGTCCCGCCGGCGGGGACCGGAGCGGCGCGCTCGGCTCGCCCGGCCAGGGTGAGCCTCCGCCGGCTACAGCCTAGCGCCGCTCCCCGGCTGCGGGTACCGGAGCGGCGCTCTTCTCTCCCCGGGCCTCTGGTGACTCCCGCCGGATGCCAAGAGCCTCCAAGTCCCGCCGGCGGGGACCGGAGCGGCGCTCTTCTCCCCCCGGGCCTCTGGTGACTCCCGCCGGATGCCAAGAGCCTCCAAGAGCCGGCGGCGGGTACCGGAGCGGCGCTCTTCTCTCCCCGGGCTTCTGGTGGCTCCCGCCGGATGCCAAGAGCCTCCAAGTCCCGCCGGCGGGTACCGGAGAGGCGCGCTCGGCTTGCCCGCCTAGGGTGAGCCTCCGCCGGCTACCGCCAAGCGCCGCTCCCCGGCGGCGGGTACCGGAGCGGCGCTCTTCTCTCCCCGGGCCTCTGGTGACTCCCGCCGGATGCCAAGAGCCTCCAAGTCCCGCCGGCGGGGACCGGAGCGGCGCTCTTCTCTCCCCGGGCTTCTGGTGACTCCTGCCGGATGCCAAGAGCCTCCAAGACCCGCCGGCGGGGACCGGAGCGGCGCTCTTCTCCCCCCGGGCCTCTGGTGACTCCCGCCGGATGCCAAGAGCCTCCAAGTCCCGCCGGCGGGGACCGGAGCGGCGCTCTTCTCTCCCCGGGCTTCTGGTGACTCCCGCCGGATGCCAAGAGCCTCCAAGTCCCGCCGGCGGGGACCGGAGCGGCGCTCTTCTCTCCCCGGGCTTCTGGTGACTCCCGCCGGATGCCAAGAGCCTCCAAGTCCCGCCGGCGGGGACCGGAGCGGCGCTCTTCTCTCCCCGGGCTTCTGGTGACTCCCGCCGGATGCCAAGAGCCTCCAAGTCCCGGCGGCGGGGACCGGAGCGGCGCTCTTCTCTCCCCGGGCTTCTGGTGACTCCCGCCGGATGCCAAGAGCCTCCAAGTCCCGCCGGCGGGGACCGGAGCGGCGCTCTTCTCTCCCCGGGCTTCTGGTGACTCCCGCCGGATGCCAACAGCCTCCAAGTCCCGCCGGCGGGGACCGGAGCGGCGCTCTTCTCTCCCCGGGCTTCTGGTGACTCCCGCCGGATGCCAAGAGCCTCCAAGTCCCGCCGGCGGGGACCGGAGCGGGCGCGCTCGGCATGCCCGGCCGCGGTGAGCCTCCGCCGGCTACCGCATGCCGCCGCTCCCCGCTGGATGGTACCGGAGCGGCGCTTTTTTGTGTCCGGGCTCGTGGAGGCTCCAGACGGCTGCCCCTGCACTCACAGTCCCGCCGGCGGGGACCGGAGCGGGCGCGCTCGGCGTGCCCGGCCGTGGTGAGCCTCCGCCGGCTACCGCATAGCGCCGCGCCCCGCTGAAACCTACCGGAGCGGCGCTCTTCTCTCCCCGGGCTTAGGAGCACCCTAGCCCGCATCCAAGGGCTTCCAGGGACCGCTGGGGAGAACCGGGACGGACCCGGACTCGTATCCGTCTTTGGTGCACCCTCGCCCGCATCCAAGGGCGTCCAGGGACCGCTGGGGAGAACCGGGACGGACACTGAATTGTATCCGACTTTGATGCACCCTCGCCCGCATCCAAGGGCGTCCAGGGACCGCTGGGGAGAACCGGACCGGACCCGGACTCGTAACCGACTTTGGTGCACCCTAGCCCGCATCCAAGGGCATTATGGAACCGCTGGGGAGAACCGGACCGGACCCGGACTTGTATCCGACTTTGGTGCACCCTGGCCCGCATCCAAGGGCCTCCAGGGACCGCTAGGGAGAACCGGACAAGACCCGGACTTGTATCCGACTTTGGTGCACCCTGGCCCGCATCCAAGGGCCTCCAGGGACCGCTATGGAGAACCGGACCGGACCCGGACTCGTATCCGACTTTGGTGCACCCTCGCCCGCATCCGAGGGCGTCCAGGGACCGCTGGGGAGAACCGGGACGGACACTGACTCGTACCCGACTTTAGTGCACCCTCGCCCGCATCCAAGGGCGTCCAGGGACCGCTGGGGAGAACCGGGACGGACACTGACTCGTACCCGACTTTGGTGCACCCTCGCCCGCATCCAAGGGCGTCCAGGGACCGCTGGGGAGAACCGGGACGGACACTGACTCGTACCCGACTTTGGTGCACCCTCGCCCGCATCCGAGGGCGTCCAGGGACCGCTGGGGAGAACCGGGACGGACCCGGACTCGTATCCGACTTTTAATGCACCTTAGCCCGCATCCGATGGCCTCCGAGGACCGCCGGGGGGGACGCCCGTCCCTTAGAGTAGGGCTGGCGGTGGCGGAAACGAGGTCTGGCGTCGAGTGTCACCGCCCCCGTTTTAGCGGGACGTCGCCGGAATGTGGCCGGGCTCCTGGAACTCCGGCCCGGGTAAAGCGTTCAAATCCGACCTCATCCCGGTTCTCTGACCGGGAGCTCCTCGAGGCTTTAGTCCGGGTCGGAGTTCCATGACCCCGGACGCGAGTGCCCCCGACAAGCCGGTCCCCGAATAGACTCTGCTGGAGCCCGGGATCGGCTCCCCACAGCGCCGGCGCCCGCTCCCCCGGTCCGGGACGGACCCGGACTCGTACCCGACTTTGGTGCACCCTCGCCCGGATCCAAGGGCGTCCAGGGACCGCTGGGGAGAACCGGGACGGACACTGACTTGTATCCGACTTTGGTGCACCCTCGCCCGCATCCAAGGGCGTCCAGGGACCGCTGGGGAGAACCGGGACGGACACTGACTCGTATCCGACTTTGGTGCACCCTGGCCCGCATCCGAGGGCGTCCGGGGACCGCTGGGGAGAACCGGGACGGACCCGGACTTGTATCCGACTTTGGTGCACCCTGGCCCGCATCCAAGGGCCTCCCGGGACCGCTAGGGAGAACCGGACACGACCCGGACTCGTATCCGACTTTGGTGCACCCTGGCCCGCATCCAAGGGCCTCCAGGGACCGCTAGGGAGAACCGGACAAGACCCGGACTTGTATCCGACTTTGGTGCACCCTGGCCCGCATCCAAGGGCCTCCAGGGACCGCTAGGGAGAACCGGACCGGACCCGGACTCGTATCCGACTTTGGTGCACCCTCGCCCGCATCCGAGGGCGTCCAGGGACCGCTGGGGAGAACCGGGACGGACACTGACTCGTACCCGACTTTAGTGCACCCTCGCCCGCATCCAAGGGCGTCCGGGGACCGCTGGGGAGAACCGGGACGGACACTGACTCGTACCCGACTTTGGTGCACCCTCGCCCGCATCCAAGGGCGTCCGGGGACCGCTGGGGAGAACCGGGACGGACACTGACTCGTACCCGACTTTGGTGCACCCTCGCCCGCATCCAAGGGCGTCCAGGGACCGCTGGGGAGAACCGGGACGGACCCGGACTCGTATCCGACTTTTAATGCACCTTAGCCCGCATCCGATGGCCTCCGAGGACCGCCGGGGGGGACGCCCGTCCCTTAGAGTAGGGCTGGCGGTGGCGGAAACGAGGTCTGGCGTCGAGTGTCACCGCCCCCGTTTTAGCGGGACGTCGCCGGAATGTGGCCGGGCTCCTGGAACTCCGGCCCGGGTAAAGCGTTCAAATCCGACCTCATCCCGGTTCTCTGACCGGGAGCTCCTCGAGGCTTTAGTCCGGGTCGGAGTTCCATGACCCCGGACGCGAGTGCCCCCGACAAGCCGGTCCCCGAATAGACTCTGCTGGAGCCCGGGATCGGCTCCCCACAGCGCCGGCGCCCGCTCCCCCGGTCCGGGACGGACCCGGACTCGTACCCGACTTTGGTGCACCCTCGCCCGGATCCAAGGGCGTCCAGGGACCGCTGGGGAGAACCGGGACGGACACTGACTTGTATCCGACTTTGGTGCACCCTCGCCCGCATCCACGGGCGTCCAGGGACCGCTGGGGAGAACCGGGACGGACACTGACTCGTATCCGACTTTGGTGCACCCTGGCCCGCATCCGAGGGCGTCCGGGGACCGCTGGGGAGAACCGGGACGGACCCGGACTTGTATCCGACTTTGGTGCACCCTGGCCCGCATCCAAGGGCCTCCAGGGACCGCTAGGGAGAACCGGACAAGACCCGGACTTGTATCCGACTTTGGTGCACCCTGGCCCGCATCCAAGGGCCTCCAGGGACCGCTAGGGAGAACCGGACAAGACCCGGACTTGTATCCGACTTTGGTGCACCCTGGCCCGCATCCAAGGGCCTCCAGGGACCGCTAGGGAGAACCGGACCGGACCCGGACTCGTATCCGACTTTGGTGCACCCTCGCCCGCATCCGAGGGCGTCCAGGGACCGCTGGGGAGAACCGGGACGGACACTGACTCGTACCCGACTTTAGTGCACCCTCGCCCGCATCCAAGGGCGTCCGGGGACCGCTGGGGAGAACCGGGACGGACACTGACTCGTACCCGACTTTGGTGCACCCTCGCCCGCATCCAAGGGCGTCCGGGGACCGCTGGGGAGAACCGGGACGGACACTGACTCGTACCCGACTTTGGTGCACCCTCGCCCGCATCCAAGGGCGTCCAGGGACCGCTGGGGAGAACCGGGACGGACCCGGACTCGTATCCGACTTTTAATGCACCTTAGCCCGCATCCGATGGCCTCCGAGGACCGCCGGGGGGGACGCCCGTCCCTTAGAGTAGGGCTGGCGGTGGCGGAAACGAGGTCTGGCGTCGAGTGTCACCGCCCCCGTTTTAGCGGGACGTCGCCGGAATGTGGCCGGGCTCCTGGAACTCCGGCCCGGGTAAAGCGTTCAAATCCGACCTCATCCCGGTTCTCTGACCGGGAGCTCCTCGAGGCTTTAGTCCGGGTCGGAGTTCCATGACCCCGGACGCGAGTGCCCCCGACAAGCCGGTCCCCGAATAGACTCTGCTGGAGCCCGGGATCGGCTCCCCACAGCGCCGGCGCCCGCTCCCCCGGTCCGGGACGGACCCGGACTCGTACCCGACTTTGGTGCACCCCTCGCCCGGATCCAAGGGCGTCCAGGGACCGCTGGGGAGAACCGGGACGGACACTGACTTGTATCCGACTTTGGTGCACCCTCGCCCGCATCCAAGGGCGTCCAGGGACCGCTGGGGAGAACCGGGACGGACCCTGACTCGTATCCGACTTTGGTGCACCCTGGCCCGCATCCGAGGGCGTCCGGGGACCGCTGGGGAGAACCGGGACGGACCCGGACTTGTATCCGACTTTGGTGCACCCTGGCCCGCATCCAAGGGCGTCCAGGGACCGCTAGGGAGAACCGGTCAAGACCCGGACTTGTATCCGACTTTGGTGCACCCTGGCCCGCATCCAAGGGCCTCCAGGGACCGCTAGGGAGAACCGGACAAGACCCGGACTTGTATCCGACTTTGGTGCACCCTGGCCCGCATCCAAGGGCCTCCAGGGACCGCTAGGGAGAACCGGACCGGACCCGGACTCGTATCCGACTTTGGTGCACCCTCGCCCGCATCCGAGGGCGTCCAGGGACCGCTGGGGAGAACCGGGACGGACACTGACTCGTACCCGACTTTAGTGCACCCTCGCCCGCATCCAAGGGCGTCCGGGGACCGCTGGGGAGAACCGGGACGGACACTGACTCGTACCCGACTTTGGTGCACCCTCGCCCGCATCCAAGGGCGTCCGGGGACCGCTGGGGAGAACCGGGACGGACACTGACTCGTACCCGACTTTGGTGCACCCTCGCCCGCATCCAAGGGCGTCCAGGGACCGCTGGGGAGAACCGGGACGGACCCGGACTCGTATCCGACTTTTAATGCACCTTAGCCCGCATCCGATGGCCTCCGAGGACCGCCGGGGGGGACGCCCGTCCCTTAGAGTAGGGCTGGGCGGTGGCGGAAACGAGGTCTGGCGTCGAGTGTCACCGCCCCCGTTTTAGCGGGACGTCGCCGGAATGTGGCCGGGCTCCTGGAACTCCGGCCCGGGTAAAGCGTTCAAATCCGACCTCATCCCGGTTCTCTGACCGGGAGCTCCTCGAGGCTTTAGTCCGGGTCGGAGTTCCATGACCCCGGACGCGAGTGCCCCCGACAAGCCGGTCCCCGAATAGACTCTGCTGGAGCCCGGGATCGGCTCCCCACAGCGCCGGCGCCCGCTCCCCCGGTCCGGGACGGACCCGGACTCGTACCCGACTTTGGTGCACCCTCGCCCGGATCCAAGGGCGTCCAGGGACCGCTGGGGAGAACCGGGACGGACACTGACTTGTATCCGACTTTGGTGCCACCCTCGCCCGCATCCAAGGGCGTCCAGGGACCGCTGGGGAGAACCGGGACGGACACTGACTCGTATCCGACTTTGGTGCACCCTGGCCCGCATCCGAGGGCGTCCGGGGACCGCTGGGGAGAACCGGGACGGACCCGGACTTGTATCCGACTTTGGTGCCACCCTGGCCCGCATCCAAGGGCCTCCAGGGACCGCTAGGGAGAACCGGACAAGACCCGGACTCGTATCCGACTTTGGTGCACCCTGGGCCCGCATCCAAGGCCTCCAGGGACCCGCTAGGGAGAACCGGACCGGACCCGGACTCGTATCCGACTTTGGTGCACCCTCGCCCGCATCCGAGGGCGTCCAGGGACCGCTGGGGAGAACCGGGACGGACACTGACTCGTATCCGACTTTGGTGCACCCTGGCCCGCATCCGAGGGCGTCCGGGGACCGCTGGGGAGAACCGGGACGGACCCGGACTCGTATCCGACTTTGGTGCACCCTGGCCCGCATCCAAGGGCCTCCAGGGACCGCTAGGGAGAACCGGACAAGACCCGGACTTGTATCCGACTTTGGTGCACCCTGGCCCGCATCCAAGGGCCTCCAGGGACCGCTAGGGAGAACCGGGACGGACACTGACTCGTATCCGACTTTTAATGCACCTTAGCCGCATCCGATGGCCTCCGGGGACCGCCGGGGGGGACGCCCGTCCCTTAGAGTAGGGCTGGCGGTGGCGGAAACGAGGTCTGGCGTCGAGTGTCACCGCCCCCGTTTTAGCGGGACGTCGCCGGAATGTGGCCGGGCTCCTGGAACTCCGGCCCGGGTAAAGCGGGCAAATCCCACCACATTCCGGTTCTCTGACCGGGAGCTCCTCGCGGCTTTAGTCCGTGCCGGAGTTCCAGGAGCCCGGCCGCGGGTGCCTCACACACACCGGTCCCCGCAACGGCCCTTCCGGAGCCCCGAGGCGGCCCGGCCCCGCGCCGGCGCCCGGTCCCCCGGCCCGGTTCTCGCCCCGGGACCTGCCGGGGAGCCGTGCCCGGGCCGGAGTTCCAGGACGCCGGCGTGGGGACCCCGCCATCCACCGGTTCCCGTTCCCGATCTCCCGGAGCCCCCGAGTCGGCCCGGCCCCGCGCCCCCGGCCCGGTTCTCCCCCCCCGGGAGCTGCCGGGGAGCTGTGCCCGGGCCGGAGTTCCAGGACGCCGGCGTGGGGACCCCGCCATCCACCGGGTCCCGTTCCCGATCTCCCGGAGCCCCGAGGCGGCCCGGCCCCGCGCCGCCGCCCGGGCCCCCCCGGCCCGGTTCTCGCCCCGGGACCTGCCGGGGAGCTGTGCCCGGGCCGGAGCTCCAGGAGGCCGGCGTCGGGAGAGAAGTTTTCCCCGGCCGAAGCTAACAGTCAACGGCGGCCGCCGGCGGGGCTCCCCAATGCTGCCGCGCCCCGCGCGCCGGCCAATCCCCGCCGCCGGCGGGTGGTTCGAACCGGCCAATCGCGGCTCACTGCCCCGGATCGGCCGGGAGTCCGCCGCTGGGCCCGTAACACAGCGCCATCTGCTGCGGAAATTGTAAAATACAAGGGGATGCATTCTGGAACGGATAAAATGCATACACCGCTTGTTCCTTGTTGAAGCCAAACAAAGTTAGGCGGCATTAATGTTGTGTGTTGACCTTGTACTTTGCCTGATGTCTTGCATTTTGTCCTTGTCAAATAAAATAATAATAAAATAAATGTTTAAAGAGTCGAGCTGAGGCGAGGCAATACACTCCAGCATAAAACATGGGCTGTCGAGCTGCAGCCAGGTCCTAGCCCTGGAACGCTGTAGCGTGGCAGCTAAGGCGACGGCAGCAGTAGGCGATGGCAGCTTAGGCCTTTAGCGAGTACACCACCCCCGCGAGTATCCCGCGCCACAGGACGACTATTAAGCCCCTCAGCGAGTACACCACCCCCGGCGAGTATCCCGCGCCACCATGGACGACTATTAAGCCCCTCAGCGAGTACACCACCCCCGGCGAGTATCCCGCCACACAGGACGACTATTCAGCCCCTCAGCGAGCACAACCCCCCCCGGCGAGTATCCCGCCACAGGACGACTATTAAGCCCC
>NW_027208826.1:0-44390 GCF_027789765.1 Dendropsophus ebraccatus
ATGTAAGGTGGTTGGAGGTGACTGTGCAGAGGTCTATATGAAGCCCACCATTATGGGTTAGTTGGCAAGTGAGAGATTTGTTTGGTCCCTGGGCTTACCAATAAAAACCCTGTTCAAAGAAGAAAAGCTGCCATAGAGCGGCTGACGCAACGTTCACGCAGACAAACCCTGATGCCAAAAGGGTGATGGATGATGGATGAAGCTGGTGATGCTGTGGTTTCTGTGCTATTCCCAAGGTAACCGCGTACAAAGCGTACAAGGGAATGGGGAGATGTTTCCGGTCTCTTCCTGAGGTAACCGTACATAGTGTACAGGTGGAGGAGGAGATTTGGATCTGTTTGTTTTTAAGTCTTTTACAGAGACGATCAGCAACAAGCTGAGAGACCAGCGGATGGAGAGGAGGTACAGGGTAAAGATGGCGTCAGACAGTAAGTAACTGTGCCGACAGCCTTGTATCCCACTGTAAGTTATCTGACAAAACCAGCAGAAGGAAGCCATGTGTAATGTGGTGTATAGTATCCTCACATTGGGCGGCCCAGGGGACAACAAATATAGCAGAGAGGGTTATGTACGGCTGTATTATCTACACCTGTTATAACCTACTGTAAGTAACACCATAAAGTACCTGTCTGCATAGTCTGTCATCTTCCTGCCTGTTTCAGGGAATGTAAGTGGACGTCATCCAGCTGCCACAGGTGGCCTATATAGATATGTCCTTGTCTGTACTGGTGTCTTCTTTACAGGTCAGCCAAAACTATGGGAGACGACAAAGCCAATGTCTGAGGTGATACTAGTGGCCTTAAAAGAAGCGATATAACTGAGGCCAAGAGTCCAAGTGTCTAAAGAGGCCTGTCAGTCAGAAGATAGGTTTAAGGATAAAGGATCCGTATCAATGTTATTAACCATTACAAAAGTATAATGTGATATATGATTTTTCATTATAAGAGAAGGTTTTTCAAACCTTGAATGATTTTATAGCTTATACTTTGTTTTTATTCCTAAAGTAGTTATTTTATGTGTAATATGTGATGATCTTTGTGAAACAAGAGATAATTCAATAAGATCCAAATATTATATTGGCAGTAAGCGCCCAGTTACTTCATATCAATTCAATCTGTGCCCACACCTGCTCATTCCTTCATGCTCCCTGCAGTCTGTCAGCCCTTTGTCCCGTTTTTCCATTCCTGCTATAATGTGTCTGCACTCACACTCAGCCATTCACACTGCTGTATATAAAGGTTTCTGTCACTGTCCTCCTGCACAGCTCTGTGATTCTCACTTACTGGTATCTACACACTGCTGCTGTTTTCAGGTTTATGCATTTACTATACATACTTCACATGCTGATTTCTAGATTGTACAGTAACTTATAATGGGACATATGTAATGGGACTATAAGGGAATCCGATACTAAAGATTACGAAGCTTCACTGATTGGTTCTTATAAGTGAATCTAGTGGTTACATAGTAGGTCACATTGTAGAGATGTTATTGCATTTATCTGTTGTGCTGTATTTGGTTTATGTATCAATCAATTTTTTATTTTTTTTGCCATGAGATGAGATTTGCTCACATCTAAACTTTCCATTTTCAAAAGCTTTTTAAAGTTAGCTATTGTGACTTTCCTATACCCACATGATGCCGAAGTGGTAGAGTCCTTGTGAAAAAGTCAAGATTAGGGACAAGTCTTCGGGACAGGAGATAAGACAATAAGGTTTGGTTGATTTGATAAAATCCGGAGAGGTATTCATTATATATATATATATATATATATATATATATATATATATATATATATATATATATGTATTGGCTTGGGTATTGATAATAGCTTTGATTTGTTTTGGTGCAATTAAGCTGTATATTATTGTATACTGTACACCCAACGTGCACATATCCACTTCTTTTTAGTCTTACACATTCTATTCCTTCTAATAGGTAGAAACATAGAAAAACTGTTTCAAGCATCTGCTTCTATTTTAATAAAAAGTATATTTCCTTGTGTTGTTTCTGGCCTTTCCCCAACTTATCTCCCTTGTTCGTGTTCAGTTTTTATTAATACGCTTTCCCTTCTTCTACTGGTTATACGTACAGTTAGCTTTATCTACCACCTGGTTACAGCGATGACCCATTCTAAGAGTGTCAGAGACTGTCAGATCCTTTATTTTTCAGACACAGAACTGCCGAGATGACACATTGTTTAAACACTTATCTAGTAAAATTCTCCATGTTACAGACACTTCCAGGCACAACAACCCCCTGATATCTATCCATGAGCCAACCACTAACACCAACCGGATATTAAGTCCAATTCTTATTAACTTCTCCATAAACTCTTTACTATAAGAACTGTATCAAAGGCTGGAGGTAAATCAGGGGATGAAACTAACTTGATGGTTATAGATATTTTCCCAGGAGAAAGAACCACGCGCCTTCAAGGAACATCCGGATGTTAAAGAAGTAACTCCAACTATGTATGCCGAGTTCCAGTCTCAGACGATTCCAAAAAAAGCCAATGAACAAAGAAGGGCACTTGCCCCCCTTGAAGACTACGGTGCACTACCAAGATTCAAATTAAGGGCATAGGGATAACTAGTAAGAATATCTGAGGGTACTGAGAAGTCCAGGTACAAAGGGGGGTTACTCATTAGGAGGAACTCGTCTCAAACTGGTGAAGTCTCCTATACTCCCTTCCCACTCAGAGGCCTCGGATATTCATAGGACCTTAGGGAACCTTCAGGGATAGTTAGATTACAATGTTTTTAGGGGGGCCTGTGAAGGTGACCATGAAGGGTTAATACTTTTGGAAAAACATTGTATTCCTTGAAATGCCTTCAGCTTTGGAACCGCTTCTAGCTGGACAAGATTGGTCTACGAGACATGCTGGAATGTTGGCAGCCCCCCTGAGACGATACCACCCTGAACACACAAAAGAAGAAGATAATGTCTAATAAATAACCACTAACCAGCTCACTGCGCCGGACAGGACATAGCTAACCATTTATGGAATAACCAATCACAGTATTACATGTATACTCTTTCTGACTTGAAACTCCGCCTATAATGAAGGAACATATAATCAATGTGAAACTAAATAAAGAGGAGTATATACTCAAATCTCGGCTGAGAGAGAGGTTATACCAACTATCTGTGTCTGGTGTTATCTACTCATCGCTAGCACTCAGCTCTATTCAATTTGGACAGGCATAGTCACTTGGGAATAAAGTGGATGAAAGGGTAAAATTCACCTTATCAGTAGTACAAGTACAGATGAGGAGTGTAGTAGTAGTACAGGTAAAGATGAGGGGTGTAGTAGTAGTACAGGTATAGATGAGGGGTGTAGTAGTACAGGTACAGATGAGGGGTGTAGTAGTACAGGAACAGATGAGGGGTGTAGTAGTAGTACAGGTACAGATGAGGGGTGTAGTAGTAGTGCAGGTACAGATGAGGGGTGTAGTGGTAGTAGTACAGGTACAGATGAGGGGTGTAGTAGTAGTACAGGTACAGATGAGGGGTGTAGTAGTAGTACAGGTACAGATGAGGGGTGTAGTAGTGGTACAGGTATAGATGAGCCTGGTGTAGTAGTAGTACAGGTACAGATGAGGGGTGCAGTAGTAGTAGTACAGGTAAAGATGAGGGGTGTAGTAGTAGTACAGGTAAAGATGAGGGGTGCAGTAGTAGTAGTACAGGTAAAGATGAGGGGTGTAGTAGTAGTACAGGTAAAGATGAGGGTCAGGGACATAGCTAAGAGCATGGGGCAGACTGGGGGGGAAGGGGCATGGGGTACACTGGGCTGGAGAGCATGGGGTACACTGGCGGGGGCAAATATGGGGTACACTGGGGGGAGCATGGGGCAGATCGGGGGGAGAATAGGGCAGATCGGCAGGGGCATGGAGCAGACCGGGGCAGGAGCGAACAAACCTGGTGTACCCGCTCTGCGCGGGCGCACACCACCGGCACTTGCGCTCTCCTCCCGCCCCCATAGCCAGACATATACGCGCGCTTCCTCCCGGCCGCACATGGAGGTCCCCGGAGGAGGCTGCAGATACTGAAGCATCGGGTGATAGTGTCGCTGCTGTACAGCTCCAGCACCCGCAGCGATCACCCGATGCTTCAGTATCTGCAGCCTCCTCCGGGGACCTCCATTTGCGGCCGGGAGGAAGCGCGCGTACACGTCCGGCTATGGGGGCGGGGACATAGGACGCTGCTGGCCGCTCTCGCACCTCACGCTGTTTCAGTAGCTGGAGGATGCGAGCAGCCCGCCCGCGCGCCCAAATCCAATGATTTTTTTGGAAAATCGATTTTCGATTTTCCAAAAAAGTCAAATCGATTCTCAAATTCTGGGCGAATTAATCGAATTAATTCGATTAATCGCCCAGCCCTACCAGAGAGTAATAGATTGTATATACCTGTCCTACAGTCACCTCCCCCCCCCCCCCCAGCCTGACATGGCTGATACCAGAGAGTAATAGATTGTATATACCTGTCCTACAGTCACCTCCCCCCCCCCAGCCTGACATGGCTGATACCAGAGAGTAATAGATATTGTATACCTGTCCTACAGTCACCCCCCCCCAGCCTGACATGGCTGATACCAGAGAGTAATACATTGTATATACCTGTCCTACAGTCACCTCCCCCCCCCAGCCTGACATGGCTGATACCAGAGAGTAATAGATTGTATATACCTGTCCTACAGTCACAGCCCCCCCCCCCCAGCCTGACATGGCTGATACCAGAGAGTAATAGATTGTACATACCTGTCCTACAGTCACCTCCCCCCCCACCCCAGCCTGACATGGCTGATACCAGAGAGTAATAGATTGTATATACCTGTCCTACAGTCATCTCCCTCCCCCCAGCCTGACATGGCTGATACCAGAGAGTAATAGATTGTATATACCTGTCCTACAGTCACCTCCCCCCCCACCCCAGCCTGACATGGCTGATACCAGAGAGTAATAGATTGTGTATACCTGTCCTACAGTCATCTCCCTCCCCCCAGCCCGACATGGCTGATACCAGAGAGTAATAGATTGTATATACCTGTCCTACAGTCACAGCCCCCCCCCCCCAGCCTGACATGGCTGATACCAGAGAGTAATAGATTGTATATACCTGTCCTACAGTCATCTCCCTCCCCCCAGCCTGACATGGCTGATACCAGAGAGTAATAGATTGTATATACCTGTCCTACAGTCACAGCCCCCCCCCCAGCCTGACATGGCTGATACCAGAGAGTAATAGATTGTACATACCTGTCCTACACCCCCCCCCCCCAGCTTGACATGGCTGATACCAGAGAGTAATAGATTGTACATACCTGTCCTACACCCCCCCCCCCCCAGCTTGACATGGCTGATACCAGAGAGTAATAGATTGTATATACCTGTCCTACAGTCACCTCCCCCCCCCCAGCTTGACATGGCTGATACCAGAGAGTAATAGAGAGCATACATACAGCAGTATAATGGCGGGGTATTGCTGGCCATCACACTCACCCCCGACTCTTGCAGTCTGTTCCCGGGATGGCTCTCGGTCCCGGTACCTCTCACCCGGAGACCGGCACGGACACGCCACTATCCGCCTCAGATTCTCCCGCTCACTCAGGCTCCGCCTCTGCGGGGCGGGACGTGACGTCATAGGCAACAGACTATTTCCGGTCCGGAGCGCGGTAACCTAGCAACTGGCCGGAAGCGTTAGGTCCCAGCATCTTCTAGGGTTGAGACTAGAATGGAGTGGGTAAAAGGAGGTCCTCCCTGTGGAGTCCGTATTCTAGCCTGTTCTGTATAGAGCAGGCTAGAATGGAGTGGGTAAAAGGAGGTCCTCCCTGTGGAGTCCGTATTCTAGCCTGTTCTGTATAGAGCAGGCTAGAATGGAGTGGGTAAAAGGAGGTACCTCCCTCTGGAGTCAGAATTCTAGCCTCTTCTAGGAGAATAGGCTAGAATAGAGTGGGTAAAAGGAGGTCCTCCTCCTGGAGTCTGCAATCTAGCCTATTTTAGGTAGAGTATTTTAGAATGGAGTGGGTAAAAGGAGGTACCTCCTTCTGGAGTCCATGATCTAGTCTGTTCTATGTAGAGCAGGCTAGAATGGAGTTGGTAGATGGTGGTCCTTATTTTTTTTAAATGACATTAAAATCATGTTATTTTTAAGCATGAAAACTTTTATTTTAAATTTTTTTATTAAAAACACTCTCATAAAATACAATATTTGAAGTATAATTAAAAGGAGGTATTAGTGCTCTGGCCTGCCCAGTTGATACAAGGAGGTCCTCCCGCTGGAGTCCGTATTCTAGCCTGTTCTAGGAAGAATAGGCTAGAATGGAGTGGGTAAAAGGAGGTACCTGTAGATGGTAGATGGTGATCCTTTTTTTTTTTTTTTTTTTTTTTTTTTTTAATAACGTTAAAATCATGGTATTTTTAAGCTTAAGCTTTTAATTTTTTATTAAAAACACTGTCATACAAACAATATTTGAAGTATAAGTAAAAAGAGGTATCAGTGCTCTGACCTGCCCAGTTGATAGAAGGAGGACCTCCCTCAGGAGTCCGTATTCTAGTCTATTCTGTATAGAGCAGGCTAGAATGGAGTGGGTAAAAGGAGGTATCAGTGCTCTGACCTTCCCAGTTGATACAAGGAGGTCCTCCTTCTGCAGTCCGTATTCTAGTCTATTCTGTATAGAGCAGGCTAGAATGGAGTGGGTAAAAGGAGGTATCAGTGCTCTGACCTGCCCAGTTGATAGAAGGAGGTCCTCCTTCTGCAGTCCGTATTCTAGTCTATTCTGTATAGAGCAGGCTAGAATGGAGTGGGTAAAAGGAGGTATCAGTGCTCTGACCTGCCCAGTTGATAGAAGGAGGACCTCCCTCAGGAGTCCGTATTCTAGTCTATTCTGTATAGAGCAGGCTAGAATGGAGTGGGTAAAAGGAGGTATCAGTGCTCTGACCTGCCCAGTTGATAGAAGGAGGTCCTCCTTCTGCAGTCCGTATTCTAGTCTATTCTGTATAGAGCAGGCTAGAATGGAGTGGGTAAAAGGAGGTATCAGTGCTCTGACCTGCCCAGTTGATAGAAGGAGGACCTCCCTCAGGAGTCCCTAATCTAGTCTATTCTGTATAGAGCAGGCTAGAATGGAGTGGGTAAAAGGAGGTATTAGTGCTCTGACCTGCCCAGTTGATAGAAGGAGGTCCTCCCTCAGGAGTCCGTATTCTAGTCTATCCTGTATAGAGCAGGCTAGAATGGAGTGGGTAAAAGGAGGTATCAGTGCTCTGACCTGCCCAGTTGATAGAAGGAGGACCTCCTTCTGCAGTCCGTATTCTAGTCTATTCTGTATAGAGCAGGCTAGAATGGAGTGGGTAAAAGGAGGTATCAGTGCTCTGACCTGCCCAGTTGATAGAAGGAGGACCTCCCTCAGGAGTCCGTATTCTAGTCTATTCTGTACAGAGCAGGCTAGAATGGAGTGGGTAAAAGGAGGTATCAGTGCTCTGACCTGCCCAGTTGATAGAAGGAGGTCCTCCTTCTGCAGTCCGTATTCTAGTCTATTCTGTATAGAGCAGGCTAGAATGGAGTGGGTAAAAGGAGGTATCAGTGCTCTGACCTGCCCAGTTGATAGAAGGAGGACCTCCCTCAGGAGTCCGTATTCTAGTCTATTCTGTACAGAGCAGGCTAGAATGGAGTGGGTAAAAGGAGGTATCAGTGCTCTGACCTGCCCAGTTGATAGAAGGAGGTCCTCCTTCTGCAGTCCGTATTCTAGTCTATTCTGTATAGAGCAGGCTAGAATGGAGTGGGTAAAAGGAGGTATCAGTGCTCTGACCTGCCCAGTTGATAGAAGGAGGTCCTCCTTCTGCAGTCCGTATTCTAGTCTATTCTGTATAGAGCAGGCTAGAATGGAGTGGGTAAAAGGAGGTATCAGTGCTCTGACCTTCCCAGTTGATAGAAGGAGGTCCTCCTTCTGCAGTCCCTAATCTAGTCTATTCTGTATAGAGCAGGCTAGAATGGAGTGGGTAAAAGGAGGTATCAGTGCTCTGACCTGCCCAGTTGATAGAAGGAGGACCTCCCTCAGGAGTCCGTATTCTAGTCTATTTTGTATAGAGCAGGCTAGAATGGAGTGGGAAAAAAGAGATATCAGTGCTCTGGCTTATGGCTGCATTAAAGTGCACTCACAGCTGCTTGATACGGAAGCTGGTATCTCCTGAACACTGGGGAACCAGCAGTCGGTCAAAGACTATTCAGCAAGTTATCCCATTTCCTTTTGGGAGGGGAGAAGTGGCTTAGATAGCAATACCCCTTTAAGGGCCATTTACACTAGCCGATTATCAGCCAAACGTTAGTTTATCAGAATGATCCGGATGATTAGCCCACAAATGGACAAGTGGTCGTTTGTCAGCTGATTGCATCTTTTGCTCCAGCCATAAAATAATTTTTTTAAGTTGGCATCTCCGGGTGTAGATACAGGATGTGCTGCCGACACTAATGATGACAGGCTGCAGTAACGAAACAGCAAATCGATCATGTTGTCCACCTGCTCAATTAATCAAGCAGTATGAAGCCTCGAGTAAACAAGCGCCGGTCCAATAGATTGGTGCTCATTTACCTGACCTTGGGGTAATGTAAACATAGCCTTTCTTTTATATTAAGATTAAGTTGAAGAAAGGCACCTTTATAGTCTCTATAGTTGCTAAGTATAGACTTGTTTGTCCCCATTCATGGACGTCCAATAATATATTTTAATTAAGTCTCACAACCAGAGCTCAGCTTTCCTCTTACAAAAATAAGAGTTTATGTTTGTATGGGCAAGACAACATATGTTTAGTGTAAAGATAGAATCTAGACTGAGACATAGGGTGTATATGATCTGATTAATATCGTCCATGTGACTTTTTAAGAGACTGTCAGTAGGTTTATGCCAGGCATGTCCAAACTTTTTTCGAAGAGTGCCAAATTTGATGAAGTGAACATGTGCGAGGGCCGACCATTTTACATGCTACATGCTTTATAACACAGGCAGATAATAGCAAGCTGGATACCTGGGGGGCAGTAAAAGTTCGGAACGCGGGCCGCAAATGGCCCTCCGGCCGGACTTTGGACATGCCTGGTTTATGCTATTCTATCACATGGCAGCATAACCTAGTGACAGTCACTGATCAGAATGATTACTTACATTGTTCTGAAGCTGTTCCCAAGATATTAATGAAAGTGCTGTAAGCTTAGAATTCTTCAGCACACATGGTCTCTGCCAACCCAAGCACTACTAGTCAGTTCAGCTATATCCTCCAGGATCAGCAGAAGCCCTCAGCCAGGAGCGTGAAACACAGTCATCCAGCCACCTTTGATGTCTGGCATTTTCCCTGTACCACCTTTTATGATTTTTACCTGCACACGATAGAAGTCTTCAGTGTTACTCGGGTGAGTGCCTATCTTTTTTTTTTTTTTTTTTCTCCTTCACATTTGGATTTTCATATGTTTTGCTGGTACATTTCCAAAGCTGTGTGAGCCTAGCCTCTCCTCTATCATTGCTAATGCCAGATCTTCATTACAGCAGACAGCTGCCGGCACATTATATTGCCATCCATAGGGCAACATAAACCTAGCGAAAGATTGCCGTTAAAGCAATTTAGATAAATACCTCTGATCTTTGTTATGAGTTGCTGCCCAACTGCAAGTATACTGTATCCTACAGAAATGTTTGTGCAGTAAAATAGATCAGAGATCTGACAGATCAACCATAAGCAGCAGTTATAAGCTGGCAACATATGGATGCATCTCCAATCAAGGTTGCATAGAATTGGAGAGGTCTTAAAAAGGACAACTCCAGCCAAAACTATTTTTTAATGTTATTGTCCATGGAAAATTAGACAAATTTCTAATGTAGATTAATTGTGGGGAATGCCAATATAGGGCTATTTCACTTAATTTAGTAGATCAGGAAGACTTCAGATTCTCTAAAAAGAGATGAAGTTACGAACCGGGGGTGTAATTCCAATGGAGTGTCCAGCAGGGGGCGCAGTATATATAGAAGTCAATGAGTACCATTGACTTCTATATGTAGTGCGCCCCTGCTGGACACTCCATTGGAATTACAATGGATGTGTATGGGAATGTACTAAACAGTATTTTTTTATTGAATACATTTATATAATACTTTGGGGAGCAAGTGTCCTTGCTCACCAAAGTAATCCATAAATGTATTTAACCTGTACGTTTGGAGGGCTCGGTGCTGGGCATATATACACAGTACTACTACTCCCATTATCTGCTCATGGTATGAGCAGAAGATGGGAGTGTAGTACCTGTGTTATCCCCATTACTACTATGCCGCCGCCGCACAGCCGTTCATCACAGGGGCTTCAGCATGCCCCCTCCGCCGCTCCCCCCCCCCCCTCCTCCCAGCTTCCACTTTCTAACTCTCCCGCCACCGCCGTCTCTCACACAATCCTGCCGCTGACTCCTCGCCGCCCCGGCCCTCACACTATCCCGCCGCTCTGCTCCTGCATACACCGGCTCCAGGTCTGATCTGCATAATGACCGTGTCAGCCCTCCACTACCCCGCAGGGAGCACGGCGTCCCGGTGCTTCCTGGTGTCTACAGCCTCCCTGCGGGGTGAGGGAGGGCTTACGCGGCCGGTAATGCCGATCAGAATAGGAAATATTCAAAAAAGGAAGAAAAAAAAATGCCCATATGCGCACTTTGATGCCAGTTTTTATACCCAGGGCCAGGCTGTACTCTCTTGGATGTGATGCGGGGCATCCCTCTCTGTGTATTATCAGTGTGAGATCAGTGGCCCGAAGTCAATTTTATTTTTAAATCATAACTGTGTTATTTTGATGCCCATTTTTATGCCAACCGTGGGGTCTTTTTGGCCATTGTTATCACCAATCTCCTCAGGGCTCTTCAGTTACGGTAGTTTATGAATATTATCAATTTTCTGTAAGAATAATGGCTAAAAACAGGAAAAAGAAAAATACTCTGAATAAGAAACTGCTGAATAAGAAACCAGCTTCAGCCTCGTACCAGCACACACCTAAGGCTTCTCTGCCTAACACTGCTCTGCAGGGGCCCACCAACAAGCAGGAAGGGGGAGGGGCCCACCAGGGAAACCCCCGGCTGCCCGGTGGCCCAGTCCGAGCCTGGTCACATCTCTGTACATTTTGACCAATTTTTTCCCTTTGTCCTGCTAGCTTTAACGTGTTACTTTTATTTACTATGGAAATCTTCCTATTTTCTCATCCTCTGGTCTACTAGCATCAAACATTGCACGCTGACAATGTTGTATGTATTGAAACTTTGTTCCTTAGTCAATTTCTGTCATTCAGTGTCTGATAGAAATACAGCAGTGATACCTGACAGCCGAGCTGTAACCTTTTAGTCAGTGCAGACATTGGATGCCAGAGGACCTTAAGAGAGGGGAGGATATATCATAAGCATTCTCCTAATCCTTGGTAAAGTCTGGTATGACTTCTCCAGGGATTGAGCCCAATTGATTTATCATACCAGACTTTACCAAGGATTGGAATACTGAAAGCACAAGGTGTTAAGAAGCACCTGTCAACCAAATTCATAAGGGCAATTTGTTATGCCAAGTTGCTCATCACTAATTGTAACTGCAAAAAGAATTAGTCGAGAGACAGTCATTATACAAATTTTAATATATATATATATATATACATACACACTTTTTTGTTTTAAACATTAACAGTAAACAGACCATGAAGGGTCTACAGATAATAAACTTGCATTTCTAAATATAAATACTGAAAGAAAAAAAAACAAAAAACAAACTTGTCATTCAACTGTGCAACAATGTTTGCTTTTTAGGGTAGCTTCAGACATACCGTATCGCTGAGTTTTTAACGCTGCATTTTTTACATGCGCATTTTGATTTCACATGATTTTCATGTGAAAATCAAACGCGCAGGTAAAAAAAAAACAAACAAAAAAAAAGCAACAAAAAAAAAGCAGCAAAAATGCAGTGACACGGTACGTTTGAAGCTACCCTAAGGGTATATTCAGATGAACGGACTCGCAGCGAGATTGTCGCTGCGAGTCCCGCAGGTCCTGGCAGTTCCCACACACTACATACTTGCTGCGGTCTGAACGACCGCAGCGAGTATGTAATTCTGCCGCCCTTAACCCCTTCTGCTCCCCCGCTCTGTATACATTACCTGTCCTCGCTGCACGGGTCCGGCGTCCTGCTCTCCCGTCCGGCCAGTGTGTTGCCCAGCCGCTGATTGGCCGGATGGGAGAGCAGGATGCCAGACCCGTGCAGCGAGGAGAGGTAATGTATACAGAGCAGGGGAGCCGGGCGGGAGCAGAAGGGGTTCAGGGCGGCAGAATTACATACTCGCTGCGGTCGTTTAGACCGCAGCAAGTATGTAGTGTGTGTGAACTGCCAGGACCTGCCGGACTTGCAGCGACAATCTCGCTGCGAGTCAGTTCGTGTGAATATACCCTTAGGGTGCCTTCACACCTACCGTATCGCAGTAGAAAATCCGCTGCGGATCCGCAGCAGATTTAACTAAATGAATGAACACAGCACTAAATCCGCACTTACAAATCTGCTACGGATCCGCAGCGCATTTGACAGTGCGTATTTAATGCTGTGTTCATTCATTTAGTTAAATCCGCAGCGGATTTTCTACTGCGATACGGTAGGTGTGAAGGCACCCTTAAAGTGCTTTTTGGACATTTTTACCTATATCATAAAAAATGAAAGGTCTGTCAGTCAGTCTGTCCCATATAGACTTCCAAACCCCTGAACAGTTTGACCCCAAATTTAGCACACAAATACATTAGGTGCCCGGGAAGGTTATTGCGAAGGTCCCGTCCCCGCCAGATGTACAGGAGGGGAGGGGAAAGAGCGCCCCATAGAAATTAATGGGAAAATCTCCACACTGCACACACAGGTGATATAATTAGCTGCAGCTGCCCAGAGAAAATGGCAGTTGGGAGCCTTAGCAACCATGTGAATGGTTGCTAGGGCCAGCTGCCTCACAACAGATCCACAGAAATAACTGGTAGACCCCCTACTCCATCTATACAGTACATGTATACAGGACCCCCTACTCCATCTATATAGTACATGTATATACAGGACCCCCTACTCCATCTATACAGTACATGTATATACAGGACCCCCTACTCCATCTATACAGTACATGTATATAAAGGACCCCCTACTCCATCTATACAGTACATGTATATACAGGACCCACTACTCCATCTATACAGTACAGGTATATACAGGACCCCCTACTCCATCTATACAGTACATGTATATACAGGACCCCCTCTACTCCATCTATACAGTACATGTATACAGTGCAGTATTACCAGCTGCTGCTGCACTAAGCACTAAACCTGGAGATGCCCCATCCTCACTCACTAATTAGCATCAGGATAGGTAGATAATAGCTCCAGACGTCACATTTAACACCGCCCAATACCGCCATACTGTGACTGGATCACACTGTCATACCAGACCTGACCAATACCACCACACTGACTGGATAACAATGTCATACCACACCTGACCAATAGCGCCATACTGTGACTGGATAACACCACTATACCAGACCTGACCAATACCACCATACTGTGAATGGATAACACAGCCATACCAAGCCTGACCAATACCGCCATACTGTGACTGGATAACACTGCCATACCAGACCTGTTCAATACCACCATACTGTGACTGGATAACACTGCCATAACAGACCTGACCAGGACCCCAAACTATACACTACCGGTATACAGGACCCCAAAACTATACATTACAGGTATACATGACCTCAACCAAGTCTATACTACAGGCATACAGTACCCCCACCAACTGTATACTACAGGTATATAGGACCCCAAACTATACTATACACTACAGGTATACAGCACCCCCTCCAACTATGTACTACAGGTATACAAGACCTCCACCAACTATAGACTACAGGTATCCAGGACCCTCAAACTATAAACTACAAGCATACAAGACCTCCACAAACTATATGTTAGAGGTATACAGCACCAACTGTATACTACAGGTATACAGGACCCCCGTACTATACAGTACAGGTATACAGGACCTTCACCAACTATACACTATAGGTATACAGCCCCCCACCCCCTAACTATGCACTACAGATATGCGGGACCCCTAAAAACTATACACTGTAGGTATACATAACCCCTCCAACTATGCACTACAAGTATACACTAATTCCACTGATTAACTCAAATGAAACAAATACCTTTAGATTGGCCTCCTGGGCCCCTTAGAACAAATCTAATTAACACACTGACACTTTATACCCAGGCAGCGCTGGGTTCATTTTCTAGTGAAGACTTTTTAACAAAGTTAAAAAAGCAACTGCATTACTTAGTGCAGAGATCGCAATAAAATTTTCTCTTTGTCTTTACCCTTTTGTCATCCTTATCAAGGCTGACACATGAGAAGTGGTACCAACACTTGCATTTTGAACATTCCACCATGGGCTCTCCGTGTTGGTAAATGTGACATGTGCACAATGTTGTCAGTATTATTTGTTGTATATATATTTTTCTGCTTCCTCTGGTCACATAAGGGAACATAACAAGTTGCCCCTTCTCTAGACAGGACACTAAGTGAGGGCGCATATCTGCCTGAATAAACTGTATCTTCTTCAAATTGATCCCTTCCAATAAGGCAAGGGCATTTGCTATCGCAAAGAGTCCACAATCACTGGCACCCTTTTGCTTCTGACAGCAAATGCTCTTCACTTTTAGAACTTCGTTCTCCCCATCAAATAAAGGTTTATACAGTTTGATTATTTGTTTTTTCAAACTGTCGGAAAAGGTGGTTACTGCCATTGAATCATAGATTGTGACGTCTTTTCTCAATCTATGAGAGACCAGCCAGTGAGCGCCAACATGATGGATCTGTATGATTTCATTACAGTCCAACAATGGTACCTCTGTGTGGGACATTACAGCTGAGTCAATGAAACCAGAGACCTCATCTCTCCTTTTGGAGAGCAAAAACTGGCATGCATTTATTAAATGGTCATCTAACCATTCATTTTTTGTTATTACCTCCCTATCTTTCATACTCAAACGAAACTTGCTCACAGTAACCCAAATTGATTGTGTTATTTCTGTGGTAAACACCTCTGCCTCATCTGAATCAGGCAGAGTTTCCCACACATCCTCTTTCATTTTATCGGCCTGCAAACCAAATCTCCTCAAGTCTGGCTGCTTGGATTTACCATACTGTCTTTGTGGTAGATCCTTAATTGTCTGAACTACAATTTTTGGGGTAATGTCTTGCAGCATTAATCCATGATCCTTGGGTGCCTTCTCCCATGATTTTGCAACCAGGTCTTTCAAAGTAACAGATAACTCCGTTAGATATTCCTCATCTGAAACAAAGACCAAATCCTGCAGCTGTTTCAGATACTGACTGCAGACCCTTATTAAAATATTTCGATTCTTTCTTCGACGGGGAGGCAAGCTCTTTATTAATGTATTAGAAAGTGCATATAAACTTGGACATTTACTAGTGTCCAGCAGCTCAAAGTCTGTTCCAAGATCTAGTTCTAGAATGTTTTTAAAGCACTCCGAGTCAAGGAGGAAGAGTGGGTTTAGGCTGTAAGTAGGGTTCAATTTTTCCCACTTGTATTCAGTGAGTCGAAAAATGGCACACATGTGTTTGCAAGGCATCAGGTACCTCTGCCAGTCCTTGCATTCGCAGGCTGGCATCTCACCACCCAATGTAACTGTATAAATCAGGTCTTTTTCAGATTCACTTTTTACTTTAAAAACCCCATTCTGCTCATCTTTCTCCAAAACGTGTGTCTCATCCAAGCTAGAGAAGTAGCGTTGCATTGTGTGTTTAATAAATTCCTGAGGACGGTTTCTCAAGAACAGTGGCACACTTACTGCATATTTCCGATAATGTCCACAGCTTCTCAAATTCTTTTCCATATACCTAAAAAAAAGGTACTCTGTTATATTTAAAGATTTTCAGGAAATCTCAGGAGTTTTAAAGAAAAAACACCATGGGTTTGAGTTATCAAGAGAATGTCTAAATGACAGACTGACCATAGCATCCAATGAACTCCGCTTCCAATTTAACAAAACAGTTTAAGAAATCAAAACTGCAGTGATTGTTTGCTATGGACAAAGACTGTCTGGCTATCATACACTTGATAAATGAGGCCCAACAGATTAAAGATATTATATACATCACATTGCAGTTGTAAGTACATGATCAGAACATACTATTCTGCATCGGCACTCACCGAGTAATCCTGGCCACAAGTGTTCCCGGGAGCACCCCAGGTAACCTCTGTCAGGACTTCACTAGGAATGGCAGCACATTCCCAGTGAAATCCTGACCGAAGGTTCCCTGTAAAGCTGCCAGGAACACTCACGGCCAGGATTACTGAGCAAACGCAAATACCGCAATATGGATGTCACAGGCAGAACGGAACTTTCCGCTCATCTCAAGTTGTAAGATCTGTGTGCCCTGTGCTTCACAAATCAATACACCTTAAACATTATTCATAAACTAAATTACAGCATTTTAGGTCCAGTTTTTGGTAACTCTTCAAACCCCCTGTGGTGGATTTCAAATTATTTTGAATACTTTGCCAATAGTTACAAATTAGAGATCCTACCGCGATGCCTGTGATACGCTATTTGCAGGCATCGGCGATGGCTCAGGTTGTCAGGCTGCACGGCAGTGTTACTCACAGATTCCCTGCGAACATCTGCACAGGATTTCACAGGGAAAGGCGACATTCCCAGTGACATCATGGTTAGATGTTCACAGGGAAACTGAGTAACACTGCCGTTAAGCCTGAGTGAGCCTGCAGGCATGATGGGACAATCCACACACCGTGATTGGCTGAGCATAACTGTACACCATAAATGTCTGATAAAATAGTTTAAAGGCAACAATGGCTAACATCCCACTAAAGTTGACAACATTCACAAATTCACACCCAATCAAAAAATACTCACTTTTTGAAGGTATCTGGAAAGAATCTGTGGTGAAGGACCCCAATCATTTCGCTTAATGTGCAGTTTTTGTAGCCATCCAAATAGGAGTACTTTAGAGTTTCATGTTGGCGTTCCAAACCATTATTTGTGTTTATAATGATTACTTGGGTTCCTTTTCGGTAAATGTGAGCCCATTTCTGAAAAGAACATTGAAAAACTTAAATTCCTTCACCCAGTTTTAAAGTGAAAAGTTTTGTTCTCTACCCTTAGGCCCCCTTCACACGTCCGGAAAAACCATCCGGATTTCCCCATCAGGAGATCCGGATGGATTTCCGGACCCATAGACTTTAGTCACGGACACCCTTCCGGATTTTTCTGGAACGGTGTCCGTTCTGGAAAATAGATCCGGGAAAAAAAGGACATGTCCCATTTTTATCCGCAATTCCGGCCCAGACGCCCCCATAGAAGTCTATGGGAGCGCCGGAATCACGGGCACTTTCCTGATGTACATCAGGAAAGTGCCCGTGATTCCAGATGATTGAGAGCCCCGCAACCACTAGCACCCCTGCACCCCCTCCCCCACAGACATCAGCTTCCCCCCCGGACAACAGACCGGACATCAGCTCCACGCCGCCCATCAGGAATTCCTGAAGGTTTTTCCTGATGGTAAAAACGGATTACTGTCAGGAAATCCTGATACTTTACTGATGACATTTGAGGTCTCCTGATCAGGATTTCCTGACAGTAAAAACTGACACGGACGTGTGAATGTGGCCTTATAAAGCAGTACATCTATTTGTTGTAATTACATTTAAAACACATCACAACAAAATTGCAAAAATTATATAGAAAAAAAAATACCTTTATATCTGATAACCATTTTTGAGAAAACCACTGCCTCAACATTTTGGACTGCTTCCAGATTGGAGAGCTTGTTAACGTTTTCAAGGCTCTCTCATGTTCCTCTTTGTTGGTTGTCAAGGCTACATTCCGCATAAGTGCAAGAATTTCTTTTTTACGCTTATGAACTCCATGATCTTTTTTATTAAGCCACTCTGTCCAGGCTTTTTCACGGTGAAAGTCACAGAGAAAAATTTCTGCATCTACAAATAAAGAAAAAAAGGGAAAAATACCGAATATAAACACATTTATAGTTGAAAACTATTACGTACATTCACACTGAACGGCACCGCTCACGGCTGTCATCTGCAGCCGGGAAGCGCCTCTATTAGCCGATGCTGGTCCCGATGCCGCGCCAGCTAATTAAGCACTTCAATGCAGCTGTCAAAATGAAAGCTGCACTGAAGTGCTTTATACTTCATATCTCCCCCCGCGATGTGATCTATGAGATCAATGCTGTGTATATACAAGTCCCCCAGGGGGATTTAATAAAAAATCCCCTTCCTTAATAAAAGTCCAAATCAAACCCCTTTTCCCATTTTATAAATATAAATAAACAAACATTTAGTATCGCTGCGCACGTAATTGCCAGAACTATTAAATTATCACATTCCTGATCTTGCACGGTAAACTGCATAAAACGCAAAATAAATCAAAAGTGCACAATTGCGCATTTTTTGGCTGCATCAAATCCAGGAAAAATGTCATAAAAAGTGATCAAAAAGTCGTATATGTGCAATCAAGGTACCCATTGAAAGTAAATATCATGGCGCAAAAAATGACACCTGACACAGCCCCATAGACCAAAGGATAAAAGCGCTATAAGCCTGGGAATAGGGCGATTTTAAGGAGCATATATTTGTTAACAATGGTTAGAATTTTTTTAAAAGCCATCAAATAAAATAAGTTATACACGTAACATATCGTTGTAATCGTAACGACTTGAGGAACATGCATAACAAGTCAGTTTTACCCCAGGGCGAACGGCGTAAATGCAAAACTCCCCGAAATCAAAACAAATGATTTTTTTCAGGTTTCGCAGCATATATTTTGGAAAAATAATGCCTGTCATTGCAAAGTACAATTGGTTTCACAAAAAACACTGCAGATTGGCCAAATCAATCTTGTGATAATGGACGTTTGCCTGGCTTAAGATCGGCTTTATTATCCTATGTAACCTAATGTTATGCTATCCTAAGTTAGACGGAATTAAACTGCTGCCTAAGCGTGAACTATCACTAGGGATGAACGGAATACATCATTGGGCATGCAACTTTCATACCACACACTTCATAATCCTAACCTGACATGTGTATGTAGGAACACCTTCCCTAGATTCTCCCAGGAAATAGCAGGGAAAGCTGCCATTCCTAGGGAAATTCAAGGAATGCGTTCCTACATACATGTCGGGTTAGAATTATGGAGTGATCGAGGCATGTGGTATGAAAAGTCGCACGCCCATCTATTCCACTCATCCCTAATCACCATCCTTTTATCTGTACACATACATACCTGGAAATACTTGTTCAATTGCATTTATTTCCTCAAGGCAAAAGTCAAGCATAAAGGATGATGGTTTCCAAGCTTCATTCCACAGTTTTATCATTTTCAATGCCTCCAGAATACTATTGGTTCTTTCATGCTGAGTCACAAATGCTGCTACCACAGCATAACCAACATTTGCCCTCACACACAGAAAATACAAGGGAAGTGCGTACTTTGTTGTTCTGTACGTGGCATCCAGCAAAGTAATTTGGTTTCCATAACGAACAAGTAGTTTTTTTTGCCACTCAGCCTGGTATAAGAATAAAAAATGTATTTCTTCCTTTGATTCCTCACTGGAATGAGGCCTACAAATATGCTACAGGAGGGGTCATCCATTTTCCATTTGTCCACAAGCTGAACAAGCATACTTTGGTCAAGTACAGATCCATGACCAAGATGCTTAGATCGACCAATTACATTAGAAATATCTTTGCGAGTTGGGAAGAATCTCCTTCGAGAGCCTTCAGGAACATCCAATCCTAGAAATATCTCATTGTTTACGAAATGTTCAATCAGTCTTCTAAGTTCACTCTTTTTTCGGATACCAGCGCGATACAACTCTGTGATTTTTTTCTGTACTCGAGGATCGATCTTTTCACGTAGGTTAGCCGCCTGACAAAATAAATATAGTATGTATGTAAATATATATAATTTTTGCATTCTGCATACAGCATACTGCCACACCTCCCCCGACCTGCACCGCTTCCCCCACCCCCAGGTAAAAATAAAGAGCTGTTCTCACCCAGCACACTCCGTGCCGTTTGCCTGTTTCGGGGACTTCCAGTCCCCAGTGTATATGCACATTCGGCCCTTCCGGCTGTCAGGCTGTGTGTTTATATACGCAGTTCTGGTTATTCTAGCAAAGAACCTGATTAAAAAAAAAAAACAGCCCGAGAGCTGAAAGTGCAGAATGTGGGAATATACCGGAGTCCCAGAAGTCACCGGAACAGACAAACCGCATGGAGCGGACCGGGTGAGAACAGCTGTTTGTTATTTTGACCCAGGGAGGAGCGGTACAGGCCGTTGGGAGGGGGTGGGGGTGGGGGGGGTGCAGGGACACAAGGACTTATGATATGATCTCCATAAGCCTGTTCAGGATCACGCACGCTAACTCTGATCACAAACCACTGAGGCTGTGCTTCCATTTAATGGGTGATATGGGTAATCACCCATTAAACACATCCATAAACAGAAAACCCCTACATGGAAACTCATAATTGGTATTTTTCAGCCTATATTGTGTGTAGGCAGGCAGCTGTTAATCACCAGGTTGTTGGCAAAAGTGCACATAATGGGCCTTGCCAATTACAGTTTGTGTCCAGCTGTGTATGACATCGCTGATAGCCTTTGGGGGAGACGGGACCGATCTCCTCACCCACCCTTTTAGATGCTGCAGTTGCAGCTCCAGTGTGATGAGTTGGCAGCAGGTTGGGCAATATGCAACAGTTGGGTCCTGTCACTGATCACTGACAGTGGGCACTTCTCCCCCAAACCAGTGCGGCCTTTAGATGCTGCAGTCTCACTGGCTGTAGCACCTAATGTGTTACACAACTCTGCGCAGTAGTGATGTCCAGAGTTGGAGCGGTACGTGCTGCAGAGCATAAATCTGCAATCATTGCGATACAGCAAAATTCTAGATCGGTGTCCCATAGGAATCCCAGAACTTTCCTGGATCGCTGTGTAAGCAAGGCTGACAGAGCGATCCAGAGCAGAGAAGATCGCAGATTTATACTGTGCAGCACGTAACTGACCAACTCTAGTGGTGGCACCTAGCTGCGTATACCACCACCACTGATCGTGTGGGGTCAGATTCTGAGCCCATGTTAACACCAAGACAGGTATATCTAGAACTATAAAACAAATATATTTAAGTATACCTCTCCAGTTATGGGATGATTGCTGTGATCAGAGATCTTTGGGAATAAAACAACATAGCTGTGAACTCCTTTTGCATTCTCCTTTTGGACACAATTTTTTAGTTTCTTCGATGCATTTTTTCTATGCCACTCACTGTTTTTCTTTATCTGTCAACAAAAATTATTTTTACTACATTAATGAACATTTACACACAAAACTGGCCTTTAAGAAAACCCCTTTAATATGCAAACTTTGACCTTAAATTTAAACATTAGAAATTATTCTATTGTTTAAAGTATGACTACTACTAAAAAGGAGACAAGGATGCGTACAAACCTGAAAATCCGGAAAAGTAAGAAAATGATAAATATAAATTTTTGCTGCGCAGTCCATCTTTTTTGTACACTGGTAAAGTTGTCTGTGTCTGACAAAATGATGATCTTCAGTCTTAAATTATAAGAAAGTAAATATATTTACTACACAAACAAGATACACTAAAATATATAAGCGTTACTCCTGCTAAAAGGCTGGCCATGTAGCAAGACAGAATTGTAAGGACATGAAAGAAAGCCATTAACTATAGAAACAAATAAAGTTATAAACTACAATTTGATTATTAGACATTGATATAAATAAATATTTTATCAATATTTAAAAATCCAAAACTCTTGCGCAAAACCTTTTAAATAAATGCTATAGCTATGCATACAACTGCCTTATGCTGTGTTTACAGACAGATTTATCTGACAGATCTTTGAAGCCAAAGCCAGGAACAGACTATAAACAGGAAACAGTTCATAAAATAAAGACTGATGTCTCCTCTTTTCAAATCCATTTCTAGCTTTGGCTTCAAAGATCTGTCAGATAAATGTCTGTAAACGCACCATTAGGCTACAAGTCAAATGAGGTAATATGTAACTAAAACTGCTGAATGAAAATTGCCTTATAGCCTAAAACAATACTTAATTTATGTAGCTTGACAGGAAAAAAAAATATGTATTACCTTTCAAATCCATAAAAGGTGGCCTTCAGTTCATGTGTGGCCTTCAGTTCATGTGTGGCCTTCAGTTCATGTGTGGCCTTCAGTTCATGTGTGGATGTGCTTCCCAAGTTTTATTAGAATCTGTTGTAGGGGTGTTATGGTAAAGAACAGTGCAGGGGGGAGGAAAGGAAACTACACGAGAAGGGAGGTGAGTGGAAAAGATCAGGACCAGGCAATGTAATAAAATTAAAGTTTCCAATGCACCAATTAGAGACATGATCACGTTGGTAGCAACATCCGGACCAGACAGCTGATATTGTAATGCTCTCTCCCTACCCCCTCTACTGATGCTCAAAATCCACTTCTATGGTTTACAAATAGTGATTTAAGGTGCATTTATCTATAAGTTGATCAGCACTTGCATTAGAGCAGATCATTCTTCACTGCAAAAGGAACAAACCAGTGTTGTGAAATATAAGTCATGGAGTACAGTAATAAAAGTGATGTTTTATGCTCTAAGTTCTCTGATTACTTATATGAAGCCATCTGTGCCTGAGAAAATAGAGGAGTCAGAGCGTGAGAAAATAGGGGAGGGAGTTGTAGTCGCTGGCTCATAAAAAGAGAGGAGTTGGTGCCTGACAAAATAAAGTCGGAGTCAGTGCCTGATAAAATAGAGTAGTTGGTGTCTGATAATATAGAGCTGTTGGACTCTAATAGAAAAATAAAGGAGTTGGTGGCTGACAAAGTCAGTACCTGACAAAAAAAAAAAAGAATTCGGTGTTTGATAAAATAGAGGTGTCAGAGTTGGAGTCGGATAAAATAGTGAAGTCAGGATTGTATAGAAGTGGGAGGAGTCTGTACCTGACAACATAGACAAGTCGGAGCAGGAGTCTGTGCCCCCATTAACATAGAGGTGTCGGACTAAGTGTCTGATAAAATAGAGAAGTTAAGAGTTGTGGCTTACAGACTTCCACGGCCCTGGAACAAGCACTGGATCACTTGAGCAGCCACTCACACATGGGAATTGCTGCCAACCAATGATTCTGTTGGCGTTAAAAGATGTGATCATATAAAAAATTACTTGTTCGAAAGTCTTATTGCAGGGCCAGAAAATTAACAGAATGATTGTGTATGCCAATAATCAGCCAATTTTTTAGGCACAATCACAATGAGGAAAGGAATAGATGTGAACTGGATTGATTCTTGGAAATAATTGCTGTTAAAAGTAGTAAGAATTTCTGAAGAGGAAACATTCAACAAGCATAATAAAGGACAGGTTCTAATTTCTATAAACCATTAATGCTGGAACAGCATTTGCATAATACAAAATTATGATTGGCATAGTTACATTGAATTTAGATCTGTTGATAATAGATTTAGGACTAAGACAGCATTAACACTCATAAGTTATGGCCGAAAATGGCTCAAAAAAAGGCCAAAAACTGCAGTTTGAGCCTTTTTCAGCCATAAAACGGCCATTACTTGGCCAATTACGGCCGTAAATTAGGAGTGTGAATATAGCCTTAGGCTATGTTCACACGTCAAAAATATTAAAAAGGCGTCCGATTTTCATATTTAAAATAACGTCAGTTTTTGACAAGATTTAACTGACTGCAATGCAATGCATTGAAGTCAATGGGAAGACGGACATCCAACGCACACAGCGTATTCAATAACGGACGTTTTTGCAGCGGGCGTCAAAATAATGAACATGATCATTATTTTAGGACGTCTTTTGCAAACAGTGGACGTTTTTTATTTGTAGTTCATGCACAGTTTTCCTTTTGTCACCGTTTTTACTATTAAATTCAATGGACTTTTCAATTAAGCCACTGCCAAAGTCCAATTAGTAATTCCAAACTAGTATAATGTACAAACACCAGTCAGTGCACTAAGGGGAGGTCAGGCTGCTAAATAACGTCCGTTATTTTAGCCTCAAAATGACGGACGTAATTTTAAACAGATGAAAAGATGTTGTGTGAACATAGCCTTAATGTTTTTAAATGACAGCTGTACTAAAGGTACTTATTACTTAAACAATACCCTTTTCCAGAAATTGAAATAATGGTGATTTATAATGGTGGGTGGAAAGGGGAAGGCAAAAAAGAAGAGAGAAAAAAAACAAAACAAAAACAGTTAATAACAAAATGTCACATACATAATTTACATATTAAATTATATGCACACTAATTTATTATAAATAAATGAAAATAAATAAATAAAAATAAACAACACACCATGGTATGAAAACAATTCTAGAAACTTACCTGGGTTATAGCTTGCTTTTCAGCATATCGGCTCTTTTGGGAGGTAGCTAAATCTTTACCGAGGTGACAATTTAGGACTTTTCTTCCTACGATCGTGTAAGGGACCCCAGTAAAGTCAACGATAGATATGTTATTTACAACTGGTCCATACCAATGTATTTTGAATGCAGAGTTTACGGGACATGCTATAAAAATAAGTTTTAAAAAAAAAGTGTTACACTATGATTTCATATTTAGGCCAGGTTCAGACTATGTAACTGTGCGGCTGTATTTGCGGCTGTAATTGTGCGGCGGTATTTTTGGTGGTTCATGCGTACGCTGGTAAGTATAGTATATACGGCTGCACAGTGCACACTATGTATGAATCTACGGCCCGATCGTAAACGGACCCGTAAAAAATGAACAAGACCATTGTTTGCGGCTGGACATGCGGCCGAGGATTGACAGGCGGTCGGTACGGAGTACTTCAAAAATAGCCAGCAATGATGCCGAATGCCGATGCCTCTAATAGTTAATATATTAAATTAATAAAACACATTCTCTTTGTAATAAAGTCCCTTTCGTTGGTCAATAATTTAATTCTAACGAATCCATCATTGTGCAATTAAATATACTGTCCAAAAAAAAAAAATATATATATAAATATACATTTATTTATATATCTATTTATTTTAACAGTATATTTAATTGCAAAATGATGGATTAGTTTAAATTTAATTATTGAACAACGAAAGGGACTCTATTACAACGAAAATGTGTTTTATTATTTTAATAGATTAACCATGAGAGACATCGGCATTACTGCAGAGGATCGCAAACCCCGGTAATAGCGATTCATATAAACTGTTTCCCTGCTTTCCCAGATGCATCCAGAGGTGTTTGCATCACTTTCTTAAGATTTTATTTGTTATTTTTAGTTGAACCAGATTTCCAAGTAAATGACCGTATGTTTTCAGCCGCATGTCTATTTTTTCCCACGGCCGGAGTTTCATCCGCACATTTACAGCCGCATAAAAAATACAGCCGCACAGTTACATAGTGTGAACCTAGCCCCCGGATGCAACATTTAATATGCTATTGACACACATGAAACGCATACTAGTCCTGCTTTGCACTTATGATATAAAGAAGCAGCAAGTCTTAAGATTTGCTTCTCTTAACCCCAAAGTCAGAGCTAGTTTACTTAACAGACTAATGCTGGGTTTACACAGAACGATAATTCGCCCAATCGAACGATTAACGATTTTGAAGCAACGATTTGGTTTTTATAACGATCAGCGTTTAGACACAGAAAAATCGTTAGAAGATTCGTAAGAAAATTCGTTATTGCGATAGTTTTTAACATCGCTTAAGCCCATCTTTTACATAGGGAAAAATCTTTGAATCTTTGAAAATCTGCGAATTTTTAGCGAACGACGAACGATGATTTAAGAACATGTTGAAAGATCAAAATGAACAATTTTTTACTCATCACTTGATCGTTTCCTGGGTTTACACAGAACGATTATCGCTCAATGCGATTGTTATCGCGAAAATTCGCCCGATAATCGTTCCGTGTAAACCCAGCATAAGGGTGCGTTTACACAAAGATTTATCAGACAGATTTTGGAAGCCAAGCCAGGAATGGATTTGAAAAGAGGATAGATCCCAGTCTTTCCTTTATGACCTGATCCCTGTTTATAGTCTGTTCCTGGTTTTGGCTTCAAAGATCTGTCAGCTAAATCTGTCTGTGTAAACGCAGCATAACTTCTAACCTAAATTTATAAGTAGATTAAAATGACAATTTTCAGCTGGCCATGAGTTATCTGAATTCTCTCCTGAAGTTAACTAGCTCTGACTTTAGGAATAAGAAGCAATTAGAAACAGCATTACACTATGGCTTCATATTTAGTATGCAATATTTCATCAGATGACTATGCTATGGTCACAAAGAAGCAGCTTCTCTTATCTCTAAGGTCAGAGCTAATTTACTTACCTAACATCTAACCAGATTTATAAACAGATTAAAATGTCAAATTTTCATGGTCAGAAGTCATTTTAAATGTTAGCAGACTATGTTCTCTCCTGAAGTAAACTAGTTCTGACTTTAGAGATAAAGGAAGCAATTACACAATAGGTAAATGTTTTATTGAGAAAGTGTTTTCAAGCATAAGTGCAAAGAATAGAAAATAGTTTTCACATTGTGTACTTAAAGGGGTAGTGCGGCGGTAAAGAATTATTCACAGAATAACACACATTACAAAGTTATACAACTTTGTAATGTATGTTATGTCTGTGAATGGCCCCCTTTCCCCATGTCCCACCACCCCCACCCGTGTACCCGGAAGTGTGGTGCGCTATACTCACCTGTCACGTGCCGACCACCGTCTCCGATCTTGAGTCTGTGACGTCTTCTTCGGGCGGCCGGCGGACAGCTGCCACTCTCCCGAATGCTGGCCGCCCTCTGCCGCATCATCTGATGCTCAGCCGCGATTGGCTGAGCATAACTGTGCTCAGCCAATCGCGGCTGATGACGCGACCGCGACATCAGCAGCTCAGCCGCGATTGGCTGAGCACACTTATGCTCAGCCAATCGTGTCTGAGCATCAGATGACGTGGCTGAGGGTGGCCGGCACTCGGGAAGATCGGAGAGCTTCGCCGGCCGGCCGAAGATGACGTTGCGGCACAAGATGGCGGCCGGCGCGACACGGATCAGGTAATGTATAATGCACCACACACTTCCGGGTACACATGCGGGGGTGGGGGGACACGGGGAAGGGGGCGATTCACAGACATAACACATTACAAAGTTGTATAACTTTGCGATGTGTGTTATTCTGTGAATAATTTCTTAGCGCCGCACTACCCCTTTAACCTTTAATGAGTTAAAATATATAAATATATATTTTTTTAATTTCAAAATAGTATAATTTGAGAAGTACATTGAATATGTCCCAGGAGGAAAAAAGGTAACATACCAATTGGCATATTAGCCATTCATAACATTTTTAATACAGTACTGCTTTGGCCATTTCCGGCGGCTGTGCACACATGTGTTTACTGCTTTGTTCAAGCAAATAGCTTAGATAATCCATTCTGAGATCAATTGGTGTCCCAGCAGTCCTACCCCGCACAATAACAAAGATACAGCCTAGTGGATAACTTGTTTTCATGTGACAACCCTTAAAGGTTAGCTATTATTCCAACAGCTCCCTGTTCTTACACCCAACGTTGAGACATTCTCTCCACATTGAGCGGTTGCTGTGCATCAGACTCACACCCTTTGGGTATAACTCAGGTCCATAACAACAGCAACCTCCCAACATGGAGAGAATGTCTCAACAATAATTGAAAGAACAGGGAACTGAATTCAGTTAGCCTTTAACAAAGGGAAACAGGTATGCCACAGGGGGAAAAAAAAAAAAAAAATGTTTATGCAGTGACAATTTACCTTCATTCCCAAAGTTTTTCTTTTTCTCCAACACAACAAAGTTTGATATTGTATTTTCTTCATAGTCACTGACTGCTTGCATGGCACTTTGTAAGGTGTCAAATGTTTGCAACATATGTGTGTCATACTGATGTGCCGATTCCTAAGAATACATTGTTATAAAAAATGATATATGTTAGGTAGAGAATATCATTAGCTTATGGCATTCAAGATGATTTTTTTAACAGACTTTTGGCTCTAAAAACTAAATGTCAGACAGCAATTAATAAAATACATAATTAAAAATCTTCCCCTCCAGTTTCCAGCACTGTCTGGTTCCTGATGCTTCTGTCAGGCTGGTAATTATTAGGTCATATAAATCATTCCTAGTTATTCCGGCCATAGATAAGCAGAGCGGTCATGTGCACAATGGATGGAACACAATCCACCTGACCTGATGAAGTGGTTTTACCACAAAATGCATTGTCGGATTATATTCAATAAAGAGAGCAATGTATCTTATAATTAAACTCTGATACAGCATCTTTTTCCTGAACTTAAGGCGCCTGCCACGATACGTGGGTAAAAGAACTCCATTGTTCTTTACAATATTGAAGTTTTTATGTCATGTATATTTTCTCGTGCGTCTTATTGGGGGACACAGACACCATGGGTATAGGCTGCTGCCACTAGGAGGCTGACACTAAGAAAAAACAAACTAAGTCGGCCCCTCCCAGCAGGCTATACCCGCCCACTGGCACTGAGCTAATTCAGTTTAGCTTAGTGTCAGTAGGAGGCAGACGCAGGTCTGGTTACTCCAGACCAGTTTCTGCTTGTTTTTTTCTTTGAATTGTTTACTTTTTCTTCCTAACAGGTCGGGGCACGGTGGGTCACTAAAGACTCGCCCTGATCCCCCCCTTATGCAACCAGGGCACAGAACCTAACTGGAAAGGGGCTGTTTACCCTAGGTTGCCACCGGCCGGACCCAGCGCCCAGGACACAGACTAGCCTGCTGTCTGTTTGCTCCTTAATGCGGACTTGTTTCTGCCAGCCCCTGCCCGCCCAGCCTCCCAAAGTTGCGCGCGGCAGCGCGGCACAGTGCCGGCAGAAGATCCGTGGGAGTCAGCATCAGGGGTAAGTATATGCCTCCCCTGCTCTCTCTCTCTCCCCCTCCCATGGGCTTTTCGGGTCCCCGGTCCCCTCCTGCGGCCTGTCTATCTTCCGCCCGCCCCCCTTCCCCATGCACCTCCCAGCTCCCGGGTTCCCCGAGTTTTTTCTTCCCCTGCTGCGTTCCGGTCCTCCTGCCGTCACAGCATGCGGGGGTCGGGTACCGGGATACCGGTCTTTCAGGTGCCGGGCGCGGGGCCTCCTTTTTCTTACGGACCGCAACTTCCGGGATCCGGTCCGTGACGTCCGGTTCGAGGCCTCTTCTCATGCGCGCGCCGCTCCTTCCTTCCTCCTGGTCCTTTTTTGAATTTCCCGCGCGCGGTCTTCTTCTCCCGCGCGGGCCAACGCCTGACGTCACCACGCACGTGACGCGGCTTCTGTGCAGCCCGGTCGGTACGGCAGCCTGCAGACTGCGCAGCTCCACGGTCGGCAAGAGTCCTCAGTCCGTGGGACTACTACCCCAGCCTGCTTTTTCCTGGCCAGGTTTCTTCTGCCCATCCTGCCTCAGCAGCCGTTCTGTGCTCTGACCGGACCTCTGCCATTTTCCGGATTTGTTTTCCTGGTAAGGTCTCTCTGGGACTATATGCCTGTTTTCTGGTTACTGTTCTGAGTTTCTCACTGTGTGTATTCTGTTATTCTGCAGGTTTGGTTACTTCTCAGCTGACTGCCTGAAGAATACACTAGCTGGCTGGTTTTTTCTTACTAATATATATATATATATATATATATATATATATATATATTTAGTTTTTTCATTATGTCTGATTCAATATCTGAATCCTCACGCCGCCAGCATCCTCCTCCTTCCTCTGTTAACTACTATTTCTGTACGTCTTGTAACACTAAATCTGCTTCTGGCCACTCTCAGCCTATCTGCACTGCTTGTTCCATGCAGTCCTGTTCGTCTCTGTCCCCTGCTCAGGACCCCCCACCGGAGTCTGAGGAGTCTGCCCCGGCCTGGGCGCGCTCCCTCTGCCAGTCAGTGTCGCAGATGGCTCAGTTCTCTCAGTCTGTGGCAGCCGCCCTTGATCGCCTGTCTGCCTTCTTCTTCAGCGCCTGCCCAATCCCGCTCCCACAAGCGTCCTCGCCGTGCCTCTTCTCGCTCTTCCTCTGGCTCCCCTGGAACTAGCCTGGCCCCTACGCATCTCTCTCCTAACAGACAATCTCATTCGCCTGGAGATCTGTCGGATTCTGAGTCTGCTTCCAACTCTGATCCTGAGGATGTTTCCCCTGCGGCTTCCACTGTGGACAGCCTTGTGGCCGCAGTCCGCGATACCTTCCAGTTGAAGGATTCACCGGACCCATCGCCCTCTGATGAGGTCTTTTTCCATAAAAGCGGCCACCGTGTCCGCAGCTCTTTCCCCAGTCACAAGGAATTTGATGACCTGTTTTCCAAATTTTGGAAGACCCCAGACAAGCGTTTCTCAAAGCCTAAACACTTGTCGGTTCTTTATCCTTTCCCTGAAGACCTTGTGTCTCGCTGGTCAGGTCCACCTTCAGTGGATCCCCCGATCTCTCGGTTGACCAAGGTCACGACCCTTCCGCTGGACAATGAGTCGTCCCTTAAGGATTCCACTGACAGACGCACCGAGTCCTTAGCTAAGTCAGCTTTTGAGGCCTCCGGCTCCTCTCTCCTACCCACACTTGCTTCCACTTGGGTGTCTAAGTCCATTTCAGTGTGGGCCAAGCAACTGAGGGACGGCCTTACCTCTGGCGTATCGGCCGAGGACTTAGCCGACCTCGCCCAACAGATTCAGGACGCGGCTCAGTACCTCTGCTCGGCTTCTCTGGACGCTGCAGCCTGCTCGGCTTTTGCGTCGGCCAATATTGTGGCCATTCGCCGGTCTTTGTGGCTTCGTGAGTGGCGGGCTGACAACGCTTCCAAGCGTTCTCTCACCAGTCTTCCTTTTGTGGGCTCTCATCTCTTCGGGAAGCGTCTGGATGACATAATTTCCGATGCCACGGGGGGGAAGAGTACCAATCTTCCCCAGCAGCGCCCCAAGCGTCAGGATTCCCGTCGCAAGCCAGGCTACTTTCGTTCCTTTCGGTCGCTCCCACCATCTCACTCCGGGAAAACTGCGGCCCCTCAGAACAAAAGGTCCGGTTTCTCCAAGAACCGTTCTTCCTGGCAGGCGCGATCTGCCGCCTCCCGCCCCCCCTTTAAGCCTGGCACCTCCAAGCCCTCCTCCTCCTGAAGGTTCTCCCCCACCCGGATCTCCTCAGGTGGGCGGCCGCCTCCTGTTGTTCCAGGAGGTCTGGCTTGCGCATGTTCAGGACGCCTGGGTGCGAGAACTGATCTCACAAGGTTACAAGATAGAGTTTGTTTCCGTTCCCCGCAATCGTTTTTTCCTTTCTCGTCCCCCCAGGTCCCCTGTCCTGGCGGCCGTTTTTTTCCAGGCCATCCTTTCGCTCCTCTCAAAGGGAGTGATTGTTCGCGTCCCTCCTCTTCAACGGTTCCGCGGGTTCTATTCGAACCTATTCGTGGTTCCGAAGAAGGACGGTTCGGTACGTCCGATTCTAGACCTCAAGCGTCTGAATCGCCATGTCCGACTATCTCATTTCCGGATGGAGTCCCTGCGCTCTGTGATCGCTTCTCTGGAGCCGGGCGAGTTTCTCTCTTCAGTGGATATTCAGGACGCGTATCTTCACGTGCCGATTTTTCTTCCTCATCTACATTTCCTGCGTTTTGCAGTAGGGGGAAGAGCATTATCAGTTCGTAGCTCTCCCGTTCGGCCTGGCTTCGGCTCCGCGGGTTTTCACGAAGACCATGGCGGCTGTCATGGCTCTTCTTCGGGCTCGAGGTGTCTCAGTAACCCCTTACTTGGACGACATACTCGTCAAAGCCCCATCCGAGGACCAGAATTTAGAGAGCCTCCATATCACCCTGGATACGCTCTCACGCTTCGGTTGGCTGCTCAACCGCCCCAAGTCCTCCCTGATCCCTGCCCAGTCCATTGTTTTTCTGGGAATGCGTTTGGACTCAGTACAGGCCTGCGTTTTCCTTCCAGAGGAAAAGTTGCAGTCCCTTCAGGTCGACATCAGAGCTCTTTGCAGCCTCCGCCCTGTGTCCATACGCTCCTGTATGAGGGTTCTGGGGAAGATGGTGGCGTCTATGGAGGCGATCCCTTTTGCCCAGTTTCACTCCCGTCCCCTGCAGCTCTTCCTGCTGTCACGGTGGGACAGGTCACTCCCCTCTCTAGATCGGAGGGTGACACTACCGGCTCGCCTCCGTCGAGACCTTCAGTGGTGGCTGCGGTCTCCGAGCCTCTCTCTGGGTCGCTCCTTTCTTCCCATTCATTGGCAGATCTTGACCACCGATGCCAGCCTGCAGGGCTGGGGAGGGGTTTGGAACGATCTGACGGTTCAGGGAACCTGGTCGTCCAAGGAAGCTTGCCTCCCCATCAACATCCTCGAGCTGCGGGCGATTCGTCTCTCCCTTCTGCACTGGCAGACACAGCTCCGCGGTCTACCCGTTCGGGTGCAGACAGACAACGCCACTGCAGTGGCTTATGTGAATCATCAGGGCGGGACCCGCAGCAAGGGCCGCCATGATGAAAGTGGTGCTGGTCCTCTCCTGGGCGGAGGAGACCGTGCTTGCCTTGTCCACTGTTCACATCCCGGGTGTGGACAATTGGATGGCCAACTATCTGAGTCGTGCACGTGTGGATCCAGAGGAATGGACCCTGCATCCCGAGGTGTTCTCCCAGATCTGTCACAGGTGGGGGACACCGGATGTGGATCTGATGGCGTCTCGCTTCAACCACAGACTGCCGAAGTTCGTCTGCCGGACGCGGGACCCTCTGGCTCTGGCCTCGGACGCCTTGGTGATTCCCTGGCATCGGTTCAGCCTCCCTTACATCTTTCCTCCTCTCCCGCTTCTGCCGCGGGTGGTGAGAAAGATAAAGTCGGAAGGAGTTCCGGTAATCCTCGTGGCCCCGGACTGGCCACGGCGCGCCTGGTACACGGATCTCGTGAACCTCGCCGCCGACGTCCCCTGGCGTCTACCAGACCGGCCAGATCTTCTCACTCAGGGACCACTCTGCCACCCGCGTTTAGCCACGCTACGTTTGACGGCGTGGCTGTTGAAACCTGGATTCTGAAATCACGCGGTTTTTCTGATGCGGTCATCAGGACCATGATCAGGGCCCGGAAGCCTGCATCGGCGAAGATTTATTATCGTTGTTGGAGGGCCTACCTCCGTCATTGTGAGGCCTGTTCTGCGCCACCACTTCCTTTTTCTCTGGCGCGACTCCTTGCCTTCCTCCAGGCAGGCCTGGACGCTGGCTTATCCCTGAGCTCTCTTAAGGGCCAGGTCTCTGCCCTTTCAGTTTTTTTCCAGAGACCCTTGGCGTCAATTCCCCAAGTCAATTCCCCCAGGACTTTTCTCCAGTGGGTGGCGCACATTGCACCTCCTTATCGGCACCCAGTTCCCCCGTGGGATCTGAACCTTGTCCTGGATGCTTTGCAGTCTCCTCCGTTTGAGCCCCTCCGAGATGTACCTTTGGCTATCTTGTCCTTTAAGGTGGTTTTCCTGGTGGCGGTTACGTCTGTCCGGCGGATTTCGGAATTGGCACCTCTTTCCTGCCGTCCTCCCCTGCTGGTGTTGCACCAGGACAAGGCGGTGCTTAGGCCCGTGGCTTCCTTCCAGCCCAAGGTGGTTTCCCCTTTCCACCTCAACAAAGATATTGTTCTTCCCTCTTTCTGCCCGGCCCCCTCTCATCCAAGGGAGCGCGCGCTCCACAAACTGGATGTGGTTCGCGCCCTGCGCATCTATCTTTCCAGGATAAAGTCTCTTCGGCACTCGGACTCACTCTTCGTCATCCCGGAAGGCCCTCGAAAGGGGTCAGCGGCGTCTAAGGCGACCCTGGCCCGCTGGGTCCGCTCCGCCATCGCTCAGGCTTACCGGAGTAAGGGTAAGTCGCCCCCGTTCCGGATTGCAGCTCACTCGACTCGTTCGGTTGGGGCTTCCTGGGCCATCCGTCATGGGGCCTCAGCTCTTCAAATCTGCAAGGCCGCCACGTGGTCCTCGCTGCACACCTTTTCGAGGTTTTACCGTGTGGACACGTTTGCATCGGCCGATGCGAGTCTGGGCCGCAAGGTCTTGTAGGCGGCAGTGGCTTCTTCCTCTTCTTAGCTCCACTCTGTCTCTTCCCACCCAAGGGACTGCTTTTGGACGTCCCATGGTGTCTGTGTCCCCCAATAAGACGCACGAGAAAGGAGGAGTTTTTACTCACCGTAAACTCTCTTTCTCGTAGTCTTCATTGGGGGACACAGCACCCACCCTCTGTCTGTTTTAAGGTTGCCTGTTGGCCTGTGTTTTCAGATTTTGAGTGTGGACTGTTTTTCTTTATGTTTGTTTCGGCTCCTCCTACTGCTTTTTCACTACTGAATTAGCTCAGTGCCAGTGGCGGGTATAGCCTGCTGGGAGGGGCCGACTTAGTTTGTTTTTTCTTAGTGTCAGCCTCCTAGTGGCAGCAGCCTATACCCATGGTGTCTGTGTCCCCCAATGAAGACTACGAGAAAGAGTTTACGGTGAGTAAAAACTCCTCCTTTTTTTCACATATAATGGATAAGTAATGGAGTTGGCTAATTGACTGTTACATTACTAACCCACAATAATACCCCAGTATCCACTGCTGCTAGGGGTACCTGGAAGAACTGGGCACAGTCAAGTCCAGAGCATCAAAAATGCTCTGGTACTGGGTTAGCTGCAGGCTGCGATTGTTGGGTGGGGAGGGCCAGTATCTATGGCTTTTCAAATCCTGGCTTTATTAGGTTGCTGTTGCCTTGTTTTGATATGGCTGGTTAAGGAGATGCTAGGTGATCAGATCCCGCACTTTTTATAATTTTTTTTCTTTTTTTAAATCAAGTGTGGTCCCCCAGCATCTCGATAACCAGCCAGATACAAACAAGGAAACAATAACCTAATAAAGCCAGTATGAGAATAGCCATATATACTGGCCCTACCCACCCTAATACCAGCTCACAGCTGCCCCAGAGTCTTATTTTTGATGCTCTGGGCCGGACAATATCCAGCTCTTGGTGGTACCCCTGAAAGCAGGTGGCACCAGGGTAATAGTTGGGTTTATTGTTAGCTTTTTTAGGGTTAACAATGTACATAGTTATGGAACCGTCTATCAGACAGCTCCACTAATAAACCTGTATATATGGAGGGGGGGGGGGGGGGGGGGGGGGGAAGGACACAAGACACCATTTCACAGAGAAAATGATATTCTATGTAGCTAACAGAATCGAACAAAACAGGGACCATGAAAAAGTAGAGAGAATACTTAACTGTCCTAATGGGAGTTCTCTTCGCTCCTGCCATCAGCTGTGAATGACTAGGGCTTCATGCATGTGCTGTAGTCAAGCAACAAACATTGCAGACCCTGGAGGTCCAGCTTCACATGTGCAAAGGAAGGTCCTCAATGCATATCCACAGCTATCAGTGCCAGGACAGGGAAGTATTTACTTACTCAGTTTAGCTGATTTATTGTGGTTTATTTTGGGTTCAATTCAGACAGACTCAATTTTGATTTGTCAGGTTTGGCCAAAAAAGATTGCAAACATTTGAAAAGTTGATTCTTCTCTAGTTTAAAAAAATGAAAGATACCGTGTCAAGCTCTTTTTCTTCAACGCTGCTCTCATTCACTGTACATGTAGTGCTACTTGCACTAATTGATCTGTGCTCTTGATGTTTTCATAGATAGCAGCAACAGCTTGAGAGAAAAATATAAGTGAAAATAATATATAACAATTTTAGTAATTTAACTTGTGTATCTGTCGTCAGAAACATATAAAAAGTTTCTAACACACAAAACCTAATCATCACTTCCAATGGCATAAAAACTCAGGTGCAAGTTGGGTTGGCCAGTATTCACACACATACTAAACTAAGGCCAACACCACAACTGAAAAAACAATACTTCTACATGACACCATTCACACAAGCTTACTGCTATGCTTGGCAAGATGAAAATAAGCTCTTGGCACAGTTTGTTCAAAGTATGCCTCCTATCCGCTGCGTAGAAGCAGCTTCTTGTAGGATAGGTCTCTAAGTATCACCTTTCCTGGGCATCCACATAGGCACACATGGTGGGTTGAGACCTGACCATGCATCACTTAAAAGACACCGAGCAGATAGGCCGAGTGCACATATCAGAAGGGACGGAGGCTTCTACGCAGTGGATGGGAGGCATACTTTGATCAAACTATATGCCAAGAGCTTCTTTTCATCTTTGCCACCATAGCAGTAGCCGTGTGTGAATGGTGTCATGTAGAAGCCTTGGTTTTTCAGTTGTGCTGCTGGATTTAGTTTAGTATTTCAAAGGTTTATACCACTGGCAGTCCGAGGTGTTCAGACCTCTAGTAATAGGGAGAACGAGTGGAGAGAAGCGCAGCTTAGCGCACGCTCTCTCTCCTCTCCCAGGTCAGACTTTAACACTCCCATAGAAGTCTACGGGAGTTCTGGCAAACTCTCACGCCGGGAGCTCATTCTCCTCATCGCTGGCGGTCCGAACACAGACCGCAAGCAATATAATCTGCTGGGCATGAGTCTGTTCTATAACAATAACAAGTGATTGCCCAACATGGAGAGAATATCCTAACACAGGCGGAAGAACTGAGATTATAAATGACAGTAACCCTTTAAGACAAATACTCACTGTTATCAGACTCCTTTGCACTCTGTACAGCAATCAGTGCTGGCGTGCTCTGCTCTGGTTTGAACAACTTGCTACCTGTCTGCTGGGCCATTCTGTTCCCAGGAGTAAAATCTGTGGAGTTTAAGAGGGGACAACAACCTATCAGACACAAAGGTAATATGTGCGATGGGGACAGTAGAGGCATAAAATCCTGGGGAAAGCCAAAGCTTTGCATGGGGCAGGACCAAATTCAAAGACATAATATAATTCAAACCCCCCTGTACTTTATGTGGCCACTGACACCAATCCAACTAGCAACAACATCCTATTAACAAACATTCTTTCACACAGGCTGTACAACATGGCCCCCAACTAATCTACATGTTACCCCCACTGTAAGAGACATGGGATCTACCTGACAAACCTCCATTTCGCATCTTTGTCAAACAAGAAGCAGCCCTCGGCAACACATCAAGCATACAACCTGCACAATAAAAACTCCAATTGCAACGATTTGCACCCGTTACCATTCCCACTGCCCTTCTTACACTATGATCCAAATCACCCACACACCCATAATGCTTCAACACACAATACTAAACCCCATGAACAACCCCACACTCAAATAATGCAACACGCAAAACCTCACCACACAGCTGCACCCCATTCATGCTCCTTATACACTTAAAATTGGTACCTCATGTTTTCTACAACCAAGTACGTTCAGTGTGAGGCTGCATTCACACTCATAATTTAAGTCCGTAGTTGGCCAAAAAACTTCACTTTCGGCAGAAAACAGCTGGAAAAAACGTCAGTTTTTTGGTCAAAAAAGGCTAAAAAACTGCAGTTTTTTGGCCAAAATGCCAGTCCCATTTAGTAGAAAAGGATAGTTGAACAGCCATTTTTTGGGCCGTTTGACCAACAACTGCAGTTTTTCGGCTGAAAACACCCCTTTTTTTGCGAATTACACCCATAAATTATAAGTGTGAATGCAGCCTTACTCATTTGACCCCAGCCCTATCGACTCTCCATGCACATGCTCTACAACCACCTCACAAGCAACCTGGGCTCTCCATGAGCCCCCAGGACAAACCCACAAAACCTGTCCATTTGCAACCCCCAATCAACCCATACCTCTCTAGGTGCACCAGCACAAGGCCCCCATGTCTGTCCAGGCACCCCCTCCCAACCCCCAATCCATTTCTGTGCATCCCACACCTCTCCATGCACCCAACACACAAGGTACAATGTATCTCTCCATGCACAGCCCACCCCCACACAAACTCCCCCATATTTCTCCAGAGAACCCCCTCAAGCATCTCTCTGCCCCAAACACAAGCTCCCCTGTAGATCTCCAGAGAACCCCAACAAGCATAATCTCCAGCCCCCCCCCCCACACACAAATTTATGCAGCCACCACAAGCATCTCTAAGTGCACACACAAGCACCGCCATATTTTCTCCAGAGACCCTCCACAAGCATAACTTTCGCTCACCATCTTTCCCCAGTCTACCCCCCCACCCACACATGCACAGACTAGCACCGCAGGATAGTAAACCCCCCCCCCACACACACACACACACACACAGACTAGCACCCCAGGATAGTACAACCCCCCCCCTCACCCACAGACTAGCACCCCAGGATAGAACACCCCCCCTCACCACACATATGCAGACTAGCACCCCAGGATAGAACACCCCCCCTCACACACATATGCAGACTAGCACCCCAGGATAGAACACCCCCCCTCACACACATATGCAGACTAGCACCCCAGGATAGAAACACCCCCCTCACACACATATGCAGACTAGCACCCCAGGATAGTACACCCCCGCACACACATATGCAGACTAGCACCCCCGGATAGAACACCCCCCTCACACACATATGCAGACTAGCACCCAGGATAGTACACCCCCCTCACACACATATGCAGACTAGCACCCAGGATAGTACACCCCCCCCCTCACACACACAGACTAGCACCCCAGGATAGTACACCCCCCCCTCACCCACAGACTAGCACCCCAGGATAGTACACCCCCCCCTCACCCACAGACTAGCACCCCAGGATAGTACACCCCCCCTCACACACAGACTAGCACCCCAGGATAGAACACCCCCCTCACACACACATGCAGACTAGCACCCAGGATAGTACACCCCCCCCCCCCTCACACGCAGACTAGCACCCCAGGATAGTACAACCCCCCCCCCCCTCACACACAGACTAGCACCCCAGGATAGTACAACCCCCCCCTCACACACAGACTAGCACCCCAGGATAGACACCCCCCCTCACACACATAGGCAGAACTAGGCACCCCAGGATAGAACACCCCCCCTCAACACATATGCAGACTAGCACCCCAGGATAGTACACCCCCCCTCACACACACACAGACTAGCACCCCAGGATAGTACACCCCCCCCCTACACACTACACAGAACTAGCACCCCAGGATAGTACACCCCCCCCCCTCACCCACAGACTAACACCCCAGGATAGAACACCCCGCCTCACACACATATTGCAGACTAGCACCCCAGGATAGACACCCCCTCACACACATATGCAGACTAGCACCCCAGGATACGTACACCCCCCCTCACACACACACACAGACTAGCACCCCAGGATAGTACACCCCCCCTCACACACACACACACACAGACTAGCACCCCAGGATAGAACACCCCCCTCACACACATATGCAGACTACGCACCCCAGGACAGTACACCCCCCCCTCACACACATATGCAGACTAGCCCCCAGGACAGTACACCCCCCTCACACACATATGCAGACTAGCACCCCAGGACAGTACACCCCCCTCACACAAATATGCAGACTAGCACCCCAGGACAGTACACCCCCCTCACACACATATGCAGACTAGCACCCCAGGATAGAACACCCCCCTCACACACATATGCAGACTAGCACCCCAGGATAGAACACCCCCCTCACACACATATGCAGACTAGCACCCCAGGATAGTACACCCCCCCCACACACACACATATGCAGACCTAGCACCCCAGGACAGTACACCCCCCTCACACACATATGCAGACTAGCACCCCAGGATAGTACACCCCCCTCACACACATATGCAGACTAGCACCCCAGGATAGAACACCCCCTCACACACATAGCAGACTAGCACCCAGGATAGTACACCCCCCCCCTCACCCACAGACTAGCACCCCAGGATAGTACACCCCCCCCTCACACACACACACAGACTAGCACCCCAGGATAGTACACCCCCCCCTCACCCACAGACTAGCACCCCAGGATAGAACACCCCCCTCACACACATATGCAGACTAGCACCCCAGGACAGTACACCCCCCTCACACACATATGCAGACTAGCACCCCAGGATAGTACACCCCCCTCACACACATATGCAGACTAGCACCCCAGGATAGTACACCCCCCCCCCCCTCACCCACACAGACTAGCACCCCAGGATAGTACACCCCCCCCCTCACCCACAGACTAGCACCCCAGGATAGTACACCCCCCCCCTCACACACACAGACTAGCACCCCAGGATAGAACACCCCCCCTCACACACATATGCAGACTAGCACCCCAGGATAGTACACCCCCCTCACACACATATGCAGACTAGCACCCCAGGATAGTACACCCCCCTCACACACATATGCAGACTAGCACCCCAGGATAGTACACCCCCCCTCACACACATATGCAGACTAGCACCCCAGGATAGTACACCCCCCCCCCCTCACACACACACAGACTAGCACCCCAGGATAGTACACCCCCCACCTCACCCACAGACTAGCACCCCAGGATAGTACAACCCCCCCCTCACCCACAGACTAGCACCCCAGGATTAGTACACCCCCCTCACACACAGACTAGCACCCCAGGATAGAACACCCCCCTCACACACATATGCAGACTAGCACCCCAGGATAGTACACCCCCCCCTCACACGCAGACTAGCACCCCAGGATAGTACAACCCCCCCCCCCTCACACACAGACTAGCACCCCAGGATAGTACAACCCCCCCCCCCCTCACACACAGACTAGCACCCCAGGATAGAACACCCCCCCTCACACACATATGCAGACTATGCACCCCAGGATAGAAACACCCCCCCCTCACACACATATGCAGACTAGCACCCCAGGATAGTACACCCCCCCCCCTCACACACACACAGACTAGCACCCCAGGAATAGTACACCCCCCCCCTCACACACACACAGACTAGCACCCCAGGATAGTACACCCCCCCCTCACCCACAGACTAGCACCCCAGGATAGAACACCCTGCCTCACACACATATGCAGACTAGCACCCAGGATAGAACACCCCCCTCACACACATATGCAGACTAGCACCCCAGGATAGTACACCCCCCCACACACACACACAGACTAGCACCCCAGGATAGTACACCCCCCCTCACACACACAACAGACTAGCACCCCAGGATAGAACACCCCCTCACACACATATGCAGACTAGCACCCCAGGACAGTAACACCCCCCTCACACACATATGCAGACTAGCACCCCAGGACAGTACACCACCCCCTCACACACATATGCAGACTAGCACCCCAGGACAGTACACCCCCTCACACACATATGCAGACTAGCACCCCAGGATAGTACACCCCCCTCAAACACATATGCAGACTAGCACCCCAGGATAGTACACCCCCCCACACACACATATGCAGACTAGCACCCCAGGACAGTACACCCCCCTCACACACATATGCAGACTAGCACCCCAGGATAGTAACACCCCCCTCACACACATATGCAGACTAGCACCCCAGGATAGTACACCCCCCCCCTCACCCACAGACTAGCACCCCAGGATAGTACACCCCCCCTCACACACACACAGACTAGCACCCCAGGATAGTACACCCCCCCCCTCACCCACAGACTAGCACCCCAGGATAGAACACCCCCCCTCACACACATATGCAGACTAGCACCCCAGGACAGTACACCCCCCCTCACACACATATGCAGACTAGCACCCCAGGATAGTACACCCCCCTCACACACACATATGCAGACTAGCACCCCAGGATAGTACACCCCCCCCCTCACCCACAGACTAGCATCCCAGGATAGTACAACCCCCCCCTCACCCACAGACTAGCATCCCCAGGATAGTACAACCCCCCCCCTCACACACACAGACTAGCACCCCAGGATAGTACACCCCCCTCACACACATATGCAGACTAGCACCCCAGGATAGAACACCCCCCTCACACACATATGCAGACTAGCACCCCAGGATAGTACACCCCCCCTCACACACATATGGCAGACTAGCACCCAGGATAGTACACCCCCCTCACACACATATGCAGACTAGCGCCCCAGGATATTACAACCCCCCTCACACACATATGCAGACTAGCACCCCAGGATAGTACACCCCCCCCCCTCACACACACCCAGACTAGCACCCCAGGATAGTACACCCCCCCCCTCACCCACAGACTAGCACCCCAGGATAGTACACCCCCCCTCACCCACAGACTAGCACCCCAGGATAGTACACCCCCCCCTCACCCACAGACTAGCACCCCAGGATAGAACACCCCCCTCACACACATATGCAGACTAGCACCCCAGGATAGTACAACCCCCCCCCCCCTCACACGCAGACTAGCACCCAGGGATAGTACAACCCCCCCCTCACACACAGACTAGCACCCCAGGATAGTACACGCCCCCCCCCTCACACACACACAGACTAGCACCCCAGGATAGTACACCCCCCCCTCACCCACAGACTAGCACCCCAGGATAGTACACCCCCCCCCTCACCCACAGACTAGCACCCCAGGATAGTACACCCCCCCCCTCACCCACAGACTAGCACCCCAGGATAGAACACCCCCCTCACACACATATGCAGACTAGCACCCCAGGATAGTACAACCCCCCCCTCACCCACAGACTAGCACCCCAGGATAGAACACCCCCCCTCACACACATATGCAGACTAGCACCCCAGGATAGTACACCCCCCCCCCCCCTCACACACAGACTAGCACCCCAGGATAGTACAACCCCCCCCCATATGCAGACTAGCACCCAGGATAGTACACCCCCCCCCCCCCCACACGCAGACTAGCACCCCAGGATAGTACAACCCCCCCCCCCTCACACACAGACTAGCACCCCAGGATAGTACAACCCCCCCCCCTCACACACAGACTAGCACCCCAGGATAGAACACCCCCCCTCACACACATATGCAGACTAGCACCCCAGGATAGTACACCCCCCCCCTCACACACATATGCAGACTAGCACCCCAGGATAGAACACCCCCCCTCACACACATATGCAGACTAGCACCCCAGGATAGTACACCCCCCCTCACACACACACACAGACTAGCACCCCAGGATAGTACACCTCCCCCCTCACCCTCACCCACAGGAACTTTGGTAAGAAAGAATACCTGAAAAAAGCCAGAGCTGTTCAGTCACACTCCATGAGGTTCTCCTGGTCCTCAGAGGTGCTAGAAAAGCCCGGGAAGACTGGCCAGAGCTGTTCAGTCACACTCCATCAGGTTCTCCTGGTCCTCAGAGGTGCTAGAAAAGCCCGGGAAGACTGGTGACTGAGCATAGCTCCGCCCACACAATGCTAGAAAAGCCCGGGAAGAGTGCAGACTGAGCATAGCTCCGCCCACACAAGAAGCGGGTCACATGGTCAAGACCATGTGACTGCTTACGTCAGACCTCCTTTTACCCACTCCATTCTAGCCCCTACCATCTTCTAGGGTCGCTCTCTTTCCTGCATTGACCTTAAATTGTAAACTACACGTCCCAGAATCCTGTGCCCGGACAGGCTGACAGTGTCTGAGGGAGATGTGTAGTCCACATAGCCCAGCATCTACCTGTGTATGGAGGCACTCTGTATATAGTGCTGTGTATGGGGGGCTCTGTATCTATATGCTGTGTAATGGGGGCTCTGTATATAGTGCTGTGTATGGGGGTTCTCTGTATATAGTGCTGTTCTGTGTAATGGGGCTCTCTGTATATAGTGCTGTGTATGGGGGCTCTGTATATAGTGCTGTGTATGGGGGCGCTCTGTATATAGTGCTGTGTATGGGGCGCTCTGTATATAGTTGCTGTGTATGGGGGCGCTCCTGTATATAGTGCTGTGTATGGGTCTCTGTCATCTGGGCTTGTATGTGCTGTGTATGGGGGCTCTGTATATAGTGCTGGTGTATGGGGGTGCTCTGTATATAGTGCTGTGTATGGGGGCACTCTGTATATAGTGCTGTGTAATGGGGGCACTCTGTATATAGTGCTGTGTATGGGGCGCTGTATCTGTGTGCTGTGTATGTGGGCTCTGTATATAGTGCTGTGTATGGGGGTGCTCTGTATATAGTGCTGTGTATGGGGGCGCGTCTGTATATAGTGCTGTGTATGGGGGCGCTCTGTATAGTGCCCTCCCTGTGTATGGGGGCACTCTGTATATCTGTGTCTGTGTATTGGGGCGCTCTGTATATCGTGCTGTGTATGGGGTGCTCTGTATATAGTGCTGTGTATGGGGGCTCTGTATATAGTGCTGTGTATGGGGGCGCTCTGTATATAGTGCTGTGTATG
>NW_027208827.1:0-44366 GCF_027789765.1 Dendropsophus ebraccatus
CGATGGCCCCCTCCCTTATCGATGGCCCCCCATCCCTTATCGATGGCCCCCCCCTTTCCCTTATGATGGCCCCTCCCTTATTTATGGCCCCCTTCGCCCCTCCCTTATCGATGGCCCCTTCCCCCCTCCCTTATCGATGGCCCCCTCCCCCCTCCCTTATAGATGGCCCCTCCCCCTCCCTTATCGATGGCCCCCTCCCCCCCCCCTTATCGATGGCCCCCTTCCCCCTCCCTTATCGATGGCCCCCTCCCTCCCTTATCGATGGCCCCCTCCCTCCCTTATAGATTGCCCTCTCCCCCCCTTATAGATGGCCCCTCCCTTATCGATGGCACCTTCCCTCTCCTTTATCGATGGGCCCCCTCCCTTCTTATATGGCCCCCTCCCCCTCCCTTATCAATGGCCCCCCTCCCACCCTCCCTTAATCGATGGCCCCCCTCCCTTTTAGATGACTCCCGTCGAGCCTCTCGCCTCCTGCTCTGTCCCTGGCTGATGTGCGGCTGCCGGGGTGTCCCGTCCTATCCCCGGCAGCGCACTCATCAGAGAGCTCAGGATATAGGGTGACAAGTCTAGGGTGGGGGCAGGGGGATACAGAATGACCAGTCTGGGGTGGTTGCCGAGGAAAATAGGGTAACTAATCTGCAGTGGAGGCAGAATCATACAGGGTGACCTGTCTGGGGGGGGGGGGGGGGGGTACATAGAGATACAAGGTGACCAATCTAGGGTGTACGACAGGAGATAGAGGGGAGGCCATTCTGGGATGGGGCAGGAGGATACAGAGTGGCCAGTCTGGGGCAATGTCAAGGGGACATAGGGTGACTGGTCTAGGGTGAGGGCAGGGAAATAGAGAATGACCAGTCTGAGATGGGGCAGTGGGATATACGGTGACCAGTCTTGGGTAAGGGTAGGGACACAAGAGAGCAGGGTCATATGAGCAGTGTCCTTAGAGTATTACCTACATATTAAGATCTCCATTCTAGGAACATATTATCACACCTGTGAATATTTTTCTACTTTAGGTGGACGACGAGAAGAGAAAGCATGCACAGAGACGAACATTCCCATCAGAAGCAAGAATGGAAGAATCGCAGGAAGGTAATTAATATATTTATTAATTACTGATAACTATCAGGCTAGACTCTTGGTCTAGACCTGCATAGGTGTGATAATATGTACCTGGGCCATGTAGATATATGTTTTTTTATTGACCTATATCTTCCATGGACACTTAATATGTTAACACTGACATTAGGGGGATACAGGTTGACCAGTCTCAGGTGGGGGCCGGGGGATATAGGGTGACCAGTCTGGAGTGGGAGCAGTAGGATACAGGGAAACCAATCTGGGGGTGGGGGCACAGGATTACAGGGTGACCAGTCTGTGGTGTGGGCCATGAGACACAGGGTGACCAGTCTGGGCTGGGGTAGGGGGATAGAAGCAGACCAGTCTGGGGTTGGGTCAAAGGAATATAGGGTGAGCAGTTTTTGGTGCGGGCAGGGGGATACAGGGTGATCCGTACAGGTGTGGGGTAGGGAGGATACAGGGTGACCAGTCTTGGGGAAGGCAAAGGGAATTTAGGGAAACAAGTCTAGAATTGGGGCCGGGGAAAATAGAGTCACCAGTCTTGGGTGATTGCAGGGGGATACAGGTTGACTAGTCGGGGGGTGGGGGCAGGAGCATAGGTGTGGTGATATGTTTTGGCCATGTAGATATATATTTTTTTACTTGACCTATATCTTCCATGGACACTTAATATGTTAACACTGACATTAGGGGGATACAGGGTGACCAGTCTCAGGTGGGGGCCGGGGGCTACAGGGTGACCAGTCTGCAGTGGGAGCAGGAGGATGCAGGGAAACCAATCTGGGGGGGGGGGGCACAGGATTACATGGTGACCAGTCTGTGGTGTAAGTCGTGAGACACAGGGTGACCAGTTTAGGGTGGGGGCACTGGGATACAAGGTGACCAGTCTGGGCTTGGGTAAGGGGATAGAAGCAGACCTGTCTGGTGTTGGGTCAAAGGGATATAGGGTTACCAGTCTTGGGTGGGAGCAGGGGAATATCTTCCATGAACACTTTATATGTTAACACTGACATTAGGGGGATACAGGGTGACCAGTCTCGGGTGGGGGCACCCCGTATTTTGCACAGCCGGGAGTGTACAGTGGAGCGGCTAATAAGGAGGAGTGATGACGGGAATACGAGGCCTCATCCACACAGAGGCAGCAGCATCATCATCTCTGTAGTGTCACTCTATATGTGGAAAGCTCTAGTCATCCTGGCTATATCCAGCCCGCACAACGCCTCACCATTAGTCTCCATGAGGTAGATGTGGATTTTATTTCAATTTTTACATTGGTCCTGGTGCACAATGTAACAAGAAATCCACGTGAAATATAGTTAAGTGAACAATGAGAACAGGTTCCTCCTCGGTTCGCTGATGTCAGACTATGGCCCTGTGCTCACCTACTTACAGTTGGTTTTACTTACTCTTCTCTTTATAATTCCTCCACAAGTATTGGATGTAGTGGAATTGCTGTTTTTTTGGGAGTTAGGGTGGGGGTGAGTTGAGTAAGGCGATGGGGGATGGGGGTTAAAGAAAAATGTACTGTTTGGTGTTTTTGTAAGTTACTTCCATTAAAAAAAAATCTCAAATCGTCCAGTACCTATCAGCTGCTGCATGTCCTGCAGGAATTGGTATATTCTTTCCAGTCTGAGACAGCGATTTCTCCTGCCACCTTTGTGCATGTGAGGAACTGTCCAGAGCAGTAGCAAATTCCCATAGAATAGCTCTCCTGCTCTGCACAATTCCTGACATGGACAGAGGTGGCAGCAGAGAGCACTGTCAGACTGGAAAGAATACACCATGTCCTGCAGGACATACAGCAGCTGATAAGTACTGACAGACTTGAGATTTTCAAATAGAAGTAAATTGGTCAACCACATTTTTTGTGTACTCTTAAAAAAAACATTTGTTTTGATCCTTTTCTTTATTAGGAGGCTATGCATTTCTAACAAACTTTTTCCAAAGCATTTTCTTGTCTCAATTACTATGTCAGAGTAGAGTAGAAGTTGTTTACAGCTAGCAACCTAGAAAGGTGTTCTGTGATGTCATCAAAGCTGTGATGACATATATAACTGCTAGACAGGCAAGCGGTTTAGTTGCAACCAGGCAGCCAACTAGGTAGGAAAGCAGCTATCAAGGAAGGTGCAGGTAGGTATCGTTCCAAAGGTTTAATGTGGATTTTTGGGGCGCCAGTTTATGCTTCTGCAAACCGCTAAAGTTGTAAGTTACTATACTTACTATAGTATAGTTTTTTTCAATACTTTTCTATAATAGTTACTAATTTGTGATTTTTTTTTCTACTGTAGGGGGACGATAAGAAAAAAGAACATGCACGGAGACGAACATTCCCATCAGGATCAATGGAAGAATCGCAGGAAGGTAATTAATATATTTATTAATTACTGATAACTATCAGGCTAGACTCTTGGTCTAGACCTGCATAGGTGTGATATGTTCCTGGGCCATGTAGATATATGTTATTTATTGACCTATATCTACCATGGACACTTAATATGTTAACACTGACATTAGGGGGATACATGGTGACCAGTCTCAGGTGGGGGCCGGGGGATATAGGGTGACCAGTCTGGAGTGGGAGCAGTAGGATACAGGGAAACCGATCTGGGGGTGGGGGCACAGGATTACAGGGTGACCAGTCTGTGGTGTGGGCCATGAGACACAGGGTGACCAGTCTGGGCTGGGGTAGGGGGATAGAAGCAGACCAGTCTGGGGTTGGGTCAAAGGAATATAGGGTGAGCAGTTTTTGGTGCGGGCAGGGGGATACAGGGTGATCCGTACAGGTGTGGGGTAGGAGGATACAGGGTGACCAGTCTTGGGTGAAGGCAAAGGAATTTAGGGAAACAAGTCTAGAATTGGGGCAGGGGAATATAGAATGACCAGTCTTGGGTGATTGCAAGGGGATATAGGTTGACTAGTCGGGGTGGGGGCAGGAGCATAGGTGTGGTGATATGTTTTTGGGCCATCTAAATATATTTTTTTTCTTGACCTATATCTTCCATAGACATTTAATATGTTAACATTGACATTAGGGGCGTACAGGGTGACCAGTTTTGGGTGGGGGCAGGGGGATACAGGGTGGCCAGTCTGGAATGGGGGCAGGGGAATACAGGGAAACCAATTTGGGGGTGGCGGTACAGGATTACAGGGTGACCAGTCTGTGGTGTGGGCCATGAGACACAGTGACGGGTCTAGAGTGTGGGCACTGGGATACAAGGTGACAGTCTGGGCTTCGGTAGGGGGATAGAAGCAGACCAGTCTGGGGTTGGGTCAAAGGGATATTGGGTGAGCAGTTTTTGGTGCGGGCAGGGGGATACAGGGTGATCCGTACAGGTGTGGGGTAGGAGGATACAGGGTGACCAGTCTTGGGTGAAGGCAAAGGAATTTAGGGAAACAAGTCTAGAATTGGGGCAGGGGAAAATAGAATGACCAGTCTTGGGTGATTGCAGGGGGATACAGGTTGACTAGTCGGGGGTGGGGGCAGGAGCATAGGTGACAGGGTGACCAGTCTGTGGTGTGGGCCATGAGACACAGTGACGGGTCTAGGGTGTGGTCACTGGGATACAAGGTGACAAGTCTGGGCTTCGGTAGGGGGATAGAAGCTGACCAGTCTGGGGTTGGGTCAAAGGGATATTGGGTGACTAGTCCAGGGTGGGGGCAGGAGGATACAGGGTGACTTATCTAGGGTGAGGGCAGGAGCATACAGGATGACCCGTCTTAGTTGAGGCTAGAGATATACAGGGTTACCAGTCAGGGGTGGCGGAAAGGCGATGAAGAGTGACCACTGCGGGGTGTTGGTTTGGGGCGGGAGGATACAGGGTGACCAGTCTAGGGTGAAGGCACGAGGATACAGGGTGACCAGTGTGGGTTTGGGGCAGAAGGATACAGGGTGACCAGTGGAGGCAAGGTGACTCACGGTGACAAGTCTAGGGTGGTGGCAGGGGGATACAGGTTGACCAGTTTTTGTTGGGGGCAGGAGGATACAGGGTGACCCTTCTAAGGTGGAGACAGGGGGCTAGAGGGAGACCAGTCTGGGATGGGGGTAAGAGGATAAAGAGTGGCCACTCTGAGGCAGGGTCAAAGGCATATAAGGTGACCGGTCTAGGGTGAGGGCAGGGGAATAGAGAATGACCAGTCTGGGGTGGGGGCAGGGGGATATAGGGTGTCCAGTCTTGGGTAAAGGTAGAGACACAAGAGAGCAGGGTCATATGAGCAGTGTCCTTAGAGTATTACCTACATATTAAGATCTCCATTCTAGGAACATATTATCACACCTATGATTTTTATTCTACTTTAGGTGGACGACGAAAAGAATAAACACGCAAGGAGACGAACATTCCGATCAGAAGCAGAAATGGAAGAATCGCAGAACAGGTAATTAATATAATTATTAATTACTGATAACTATCAGGCTAGACTTTTTGTCTAGACCTGCATAGGTGTGATAATATGTACCTGGGCCATGTAGATATATGTTTTTTATTGACCTATATCTTCCATGGACACTTAATATGTTAACACTGACATTAGGGGGATATAGGGTGTCCAGTCTCGGGTGGGGGCAGGGGGGTACAGGGTGACCAGTCTGCAGTGGGGGCAGGGGGGTACAGAGTGACCAGTCTGCAGTGGGGACAGGAGGATACAGGGTGACAAGTCTGAGGTGGGGGTACGAGATTACAAAGTGACCAGTCTAAGTTGTGGACGGTGGGACACAGGGTGACCAGTCGAGGGTGGGTGCAGAGGGATACAGGCAGGGGGATAGCTAATGTCTCCTATGCCCAGGTGCAAGAGGTCACCTTGGGCCCCCCCCCATTCCTTTCACGACTAAGTGATGCTTTTGGTGTATGTATGTATGTATGTATATATATATATATATATATATATGAAGAGAAAATATTATCACCATACATATTACTGCCATACTGTTACTGACCAAATCCTGTACACTGAGACCAATATTACCAGTAATACCAGTATATAGGAAGAAAATTTTACCGCCACACCCCAACCACTACCATCTCCGCCATATTGTTACTGACCAAATCCAGTATACCGAGACCAATAAAACACAATACCAGATAAAAGTAACAAATATTACCACCACATACTGACTAACACCGCCGCTGCTACTGAATAATCCACTGTACAAAGATCACTATCACCTCATACAGTCATATAGAGGTAGCCCTAGCTCTACACAGGTTCTATACACTATATACATTACAGTGTAGTTACATCAAGTAACTTACAAGGGACATCTTCTCTGATCAGAGTCGTTTGCATTTTCTTCTCCATCTGCCATTATGAGAACTTCTCCGAGCCACAACTCCACAGAATCTGCCAGGCAAACATATTAGGCTCCTTACTCCGGGACCATCCTCATCTCTATACAAACTGCACATCTGTATTGGCCCCTTTATGCCACCATTTAGTGTGTAGGCTGACACGATGTGATCCCCCTATAGTATATGTCCCCTTCTATGTAGCCTCCTTATAGGCCCCCTCTCCCCCTATGTTGTCCCCTTATGGGCCCCCTCTCCCCCTATGTAGTCCCCTTATAGATGTCCCTCTCCCCCCTTACCTATACCCCATTATAGATGCCCCCCTCCCTAATCGATGGCCCTTCCCCCTCCCTTATTGATGGCCCTTCCCTTATCGATTACCCCCTCCCTTATCAATTGCCCCTTACCCCCCTCCCTTATCGATGCCCCCCTCCCCCCCTCCCTTATCGATGGCCCCCTCCCCCCCTCCCTTATTGATGGCCCCTCCCCCCTCCCTTATCGATGGCCCCTCCCCCCCCTTATCGATGGCCCCTCCCCCCTCTTTTATCAATGGCCCCCTTCCCCCTCCCTTATCGATGGCCCCCCTCCTTTATCGATGGCCCCCCCCCCCCTCCCTTATCGATGGCCCCCCTCCCTTATCGTTGGCCCCCCTCCCCCCCTCCCATATCGTTGGCCCCCCTCCCTTATCAAAGGCCCCCTCCCTTGTTGATGGCCCCCTCCCCCTCCCTTATCGATGGCCCCCCTCCCTTATCGATGGCCCCCCTCCCCCTCCCTTATCGATGACCCCCTCCCTTATCGTTGGCCCCCCTCCCTTATCGATGGCCCCACTCCCTTATCGATGGCCCCCCTCCCCCTCCCTTATCGATGGCCCCCCTCCCTTTTTGATGGCCCCTCGCTTATTGATTGCCCCCTTCCCCCTCCCTTATCAATGGCCCCTTCCCCCCTCCCTTATCGTCGCCCCCCCCTTATCGATGGCCCCCTCCCTCCCTCCCTTATCAATGGACCCCTCCCTTATCGATGGCCCCCTCCCTCCCTTATCGATTGCCCCCTCCCCCCCACTTATCAATGGCCCCTCCCCCCTCCCTTATCGATGGCCCCCTTCCCCCTCCCTTATCGATGGCCCCCTCCCTTGTTTATGGCCCCCTCCCTTATCGATGGCCCCCCCCTTCCCTTATCGATGGCCCCCCGCCCTTTTAGATGACCCCCCTCATCCCACTTATAGATGGCCCCCTCCCCCCCTCCCTTATAGGTGGCCCCCTCCCCCCCTCACTTATAGATGGCCCCCTCCCTTTTAGATGACCCACCTCCCCCCGCTTATAGATGGCCCCCTCTCCCCCATCGATGGCCCCCTCTCCCCCCTCCCTTATAGGTTGCCTCCCTATTCTCCCCCCCTCTCCTTATAGCTGGCCCCCTCTTCCCTCATTATAGCTGGCTCCCTCTTCCCTCATTATAGCTGGCCCCCTCTTCCCCCTTAATGCTGGCTCACTCTTCCCTCTTTCCCTCTTATATCTGGCCCCCTCTTCCCTCATTATATATGGCCCCCCTCCTCTCCCCCCTGTGCATAAAAGATAACAAAAGAAAAAAAAAACACAACTCACCTTCCATCTACTCCCCTGTCTCGCCTCTCGCCTCCTGGTCTGTCCCTGGCTGATGTGCGGCTGCCGGGGGTGTCCCGTCCTATCCCCGGCAGCGCACTCATCAGAGAGCTCAGGATATAGGGTGACAAATCTAGGGTGGGGGCAGGGGGATACAGAATGACCAGTCTGGGGTGGTTGCCGAGGAAAATAGGGTAACTAATCTGCAGTGGAGGCAGAATCATACAGGGTGACCTGTCTGGGGAGGGGGGGGGGGGGTACATAGAGATACAAGGTGACCAATCTAGGGTGTACACAGGGAGATAGAGGGAGGCCATTCTGGGATGGGGCAGGAGGATACAGAGTGGCCAGTCTGGGGCAATGTCAAGGGGACATAGGGTGACTGGTCTAGGGTGAGGGCAGGGAAATAGAGAATGACCAGTCTGAGATGGGGCAGTGGGATATACGGTGACCAGTCTTGGGTAAGGGTAGGGACACAAGAGAGCAGGGTCATATGAGCAGTGTCCTTAGAGTATTACCTACATATTAAGATCTCCATTCTAGGAACATATTATCACACCTGTGAATATTTTTCTACTTTAGGTGGACGACGAGAAGAAGAAGCACGCACAGAGACGAACATTCCCATCAGAAGCAAGAATGGAAGAATCGCAGGAAGGTAATTAATATATTTATTAATTACTGATAACTATCAGGCTAGACTCTTGGTCTAGACCTGCATAGGTGTGATAATATGTACCTGGGCCATGTAGATATATGTTTTTTATTGACCTATATCTTCCATGGACACTTAATATGTTAACACTGACATTAGGGGGATACATGGTGACCAGTCTCAGGTGGGGGCCGGGGGATATAGGGTGACCAGTCTGGAGTGGGAGCAGTAGGATAGCAGGGAAACCAATCTGGGGGTGGGGGCACAGGATTACAGGGTGACCAGTCTGTGGTGTGGGCCATGAGACACAGGGTGACCAGTCTGGGCTGGGGTAGGGGGATAGAAGCAGACCAGTCTGGCGTTGGGTCAAAGGAATATAGGGTGAGCAGTTTTTGGTGCGGGCAGGGGGATACAGGGTGATCCGTACAGGTGTGGGGTAGGAGGATACAGGGTGACCAGTCTTGGGTGAAGGCAAAGGAATTTAGGGAAACAAGTCTAGAATTGGGGCAGGGGAAAATAGAGTGACCAGTCTTGGGTGATTGCAGGGGGATACAGGTTGACTAGTCGGGGGTGGGGGCAGGAGCATAGGTGTGGTGATATGTTTTTGGGCCATGTAGATATATATTTTTTCTTGACCTATATCTTCCATGGACACTTAATATGTTAACATTGACATTAGGGGCGTACAGGGTGACCAGTTTTGGGTGGGGGCAGGGGGATACAGGGTGGCCAGTCTAGAATGGGGGCAGGGGAATACAGGGAAACCAATCTGGGGGTGGCGGTACAGGATTACAGGGTGACCAGTCTGTGGTGTGGGCCATGAGACACAGTGACGGGTCTAGGGTGTGGGCACTGGGATACAAGGTGACAAGTCTGGGCTTCGGTAGGGGGTTAGAAGCAGACCAGTCTGGGGTTGGATCAAAGTGATATTGGGTGACTAGTCCAGGGTGGGGGCAGGAGGATAGAGGGTGACTTACCTAGGGTGAGGGCAGGAGCATACAGGATGACCCGTCTTATGCCCCTATTCCACTGGTCGTCAGAGGAGCAAACGTGCGCTCTCAGCGCTCGTTTGCTCCTCGTTCCCCGCTCGCTGCCGCCGCTATTCAGCGCGGCTACAGCGAGCGGGTGAGTGCGGGAGGGGCGGCGTGGAGCTGCGGCGGGGCTGCCCGGGTGATCGCTAGATCGTCCGGGCAGCCCATAGGATATAGCAGCATCTGCTGCCGACGCTCCTATTCAACGGAGCGACGGCAGCGGATCGCTGCTATATCAGTCGCTTGTTTTTCAACGTGTTGAAAAACAAGAGACTGCAACGATCAGCCGACATGAACGATGTCGGCTGATCGTTGCACTCTATTCCACGGGACGATTATCGTCCGTAGTGGCCGATATCGGCCGAATACGAACGATAATCGTTCCGTGGAATAGGGCCTTTAGTTGAGGCTAGAGATATACAGGGTTACCAGTCAGGGGTGGCGGAAAGGCGATGAAGAGTGACCACTGCGGGGTGGGGGTGGGGGGCGGGAGGATACAGGGTGACCAGTCTAGGGTGAAGGCACGAGGATACAGGGTGACCAGTTTGGGTTTGGGGCAGAAGGATACAGGGTGACCAGTGGAGGCAAGGTGACTCACGGTGACAAGTCTAGGGTGGTGGCAGGGGGATACAGGTTGACCAGTTTTTGTTGGGGGCAGGAGGATACAGGGTGACCCTTCTAAGGTGGAGACAGGGGGCTAGAGGGAGACCAGTCTGGGATGGGGGTAAGAGGATAAAGAGTGGCCACTCTGAGGCAGGGTCAAAGGCATATAAGGTGACCGGTCTAGGGTGAGGGCAGGGGAATAGAGAATGACCAGTCTGGGGTGGGGGCAGGGGGATATAGGGTGTCCAGTCTTGGGTAAAGGTAGAGACACAAGAGAGCAGGGTCATATGAGCAGTGTCCTTAGAGTATTACCTACATATTAAGATCTCCATTCTAGGAACATATTATCACACCGGTGAATCTTTTTCTACTTTAGGTGGACGACGAGAAGAGAAAGCACGCACGGAGACGAACATTCCCATCAGAAGCAAGAATGGAAGAATCGCAGGAAGGTAATTAATATATTTATTAATTACTGATAACTATCAGGCTAGACTCTTGGTCTAGACCTGCATAGGTGTGAAAATATGTTCCTGGGCCATGTAGATATATTTTTTTTCTTGACCTATATCTTCCATGGACACTTAATATGTTAACACTGACATTAGGGGGATACAGGGTGACCAGTCTCCGGTGGGGGCCGGGGGCTACCGGGTGACCAGTCTGCAGTGGGAGCCGGAGGATGCAGGGAAACCAATCTGGGGGTGGGGGCACAGGATTACATGGTGACCAGTCTGTGGTGTAAGTCGTGAGACACAGGGTGACCAGTTTAGGGTGGGGGCACTGGGATACAAGGTGACCAGTCTGGGCTTGGGTAAGGGGATAGAAGCAGACCTGTCTGGTGTTGGGTCAAAGGGATATAGGGTTACCAGTCTTGGGTGGGAGCAGGGGAATATCTTCCATGAACACTTTATATGTTAACACTGACATTAGGGGGATACAGGGTGACCAGTCTCGGGTGGGGGCACCCCGTATTTTGCACAGCCGGGAGTGTACAGTGGAGCGGCTAATAAGGAGGAGGTGATGACGGGAATACGAGGCCTCATCTACACAGAGGCAGCAGCATCATCATCTCTGTACTGTCACTCTATATGTGGAAAGCTCTAGTCATCCTGGCTATATCCAGCCCGCACAACGCCTCACCATTAGTCTCCATGAGGTAGATGTGGATTTTATTTCAATTTTTACATTGGTCCTGGTGCACAATGTAACAAGAAATCCACGTGAAATATAGTTAAGTGAACAATGAGAACAGGTTCCTCCTCGGTTCGCTGATGTCAGACTATGGCCCTGTGCTCACCTACTTACAGTTGGTTTTACTTACTCTTCTCTTTATAATTCCTCCACAAGTATTGGATGTAGTGGAATTGCTGTTTTTTTGGGAGTTAGGGTGGGGGTGAGTTGAGTAAGGCGATGGGGGATGGGGGTTAAAGAAAAATGTACTGTTTGGTGTTTTTGTAAGTTACTTCCATTAAAAAAAAATCTCAAATCGTCCAGTACCTATCAGCTGCTGCATGTCCTGCAGGAATTGGTATATTCTTTCCAGTCTGAGACAGCGATTTCTCCTGCCACCTTTGTGCATGTGAGGAACTGTCCAGAGCAGTAGCAAATTCCCATAGAATAGCTCTCCTGCTCTGCACAATTCCTGACATGGACAGAGGTGGCAGCAGAGAGCACTGTCAGACTGGAAAGAATACACCATGTCCTGCAGGACATACAGCAGCTGATAAGTACTGACAGACTTGAGATTTTCAAATAGAAGTAAATTGGTCAACCACATTTTTTGTGTACTCTTAAAAAAAACATTTGTTTTGATCCTTTTCTTTATTAGGAGGCTATGCATTTCTAACAAACTTTTTCCAAAGCATTTTCTTGTCTCAATTACTATGTCAGAGTAGAGTAGAAGTTGTTTACAGCTAGCAACCTAGAAAGGTGTTCTGTGATGTCATCAAAGCTGTGATGACATATATAACTGCTAGACAGGCAAGCGGTTTAGTTGCAACCAGGCAGCCAACTAGGTAGGAAAGCAGCTATCAAGGAAGGTGCAGGTAGGTATCGTTCCAAAGGTTTAATGTGGATTTTTGGGGCGCCAGTTTATGCTTCTGCAAACCGCTAAAGTTGTAAGTTACTATACTTACTATAGTATAGTTTTTTTCAATACTTTTCTATAATAGTTACTAATTTGTGATTTTTTTTTCTACTGTAGGGGGACGATAAGAAAAAAGAACATGCACGGAGACGAACATTCCCATCAGGATCAATGGAAGAATCGCAGGAAGGTAATTAATATATTTATTAATTACTGATAACTATCAGGCTAGACTCTTGGTCTAGACCTGCATAGGTGTGATATGTTCCTGGGCCATGTAGATATATGTTATTTATTGACCTATATCTACCATGGACACTTAATATGTTAACACTGACATTAGGGGGATACATGGTGACCAGTCTCAGGTGGGGGCCGGGGGATATAGGGTGACCAGTCTGGAGTGGGAGCAGTAGGATACAGGGAAACCGATCTGGGGGTGGGGGCACAGGATTACAGGGTGACCAGTCTGTGGTGTGGGCCATGAGACACAGGGTGACCAGTCTGGGCTGGGGTAGGGGGATAGAAGCAGACCAGTCTGGGGTTGGGTCAAAGGAATATAGGGTGAGCAGTTTTTGGTGCGGGCAGGGGGATACAGGGTGATCCGTACAGGTGTGGGGTAGGAGGATACAGGGTGACCAGTCTTGGGTGAAGGCAAAGGAATTTAGGGAAACAAGTCTAGAATTGGGGCAGGGGAATATAGAATGACCAGTCTTGGGTGATTGCAAGGGGATATAGGTTGACTAGTCGGGTTGGGGGCAGGAGCATAGGTGTGGTGATATGTTTTTGGGCCATCTAAATATATTTTTTTTCTTGACCTATATCTTCAATAGACATTTAATATGTTAACATTGACATTAGGGGCGTACCGGGTGACCAGTTTTGGGTGGGGGCAGGGGGATACAGGGTGGCCAGTCTGGAATGGGGGCAGGGGAATACAGGGAAACCAATTTGGGGGTGGCGGTACAGGATTACAGGGTGACCAGTCTGTGGTGTGGGCCATGAGACACAGTGACGGGTCTAGAGTGTGGGCACTGGGATACAAGGTGACAAGTCTGGGCTTCGGTAGGGGGATAGAAGCAGACCAGTCTGGGGTTGGGTCAAAGGGATATTGGGTGAGCAGTTTTTGGTGCGGGCAGGGGGATACAGGGTGATCCGTTACAGGTGTGGGGTAGGAGGATACAGGGTGACCAGTCTTGGGTGAAGGCAAAGGAATTTAGGGAAACAAGTCTAGAATTTGGGCAGGGGAAAATAGAATGACCAGTCTTGGGTGATTGCAGGGGAATACAGGTTGACTAGTCGGGGGTGGGGGCAGGAGCATAGGTGTGGTGATATGTTTTTGGGCCATGTAGATATATTTTTTTTCTTGACCTATATCTTCCATGGACACTTAATATGTTAACATTGACATTAGGGGCGTACAGTGTGACCAGTTTTGGGTGGGGGCCGGGGGACCCCGGGGGGCCAGTCTGGACGGGGGGCAGGGGAATACAGGGAAACCAATTTGGGGGTGGCGGTACAGGATTACAGGGTGACCAGTCTGTGGTGTGGGCCATGAGACACAGTGACGGGTCTAGGGTGTGGTCACTGGGATACAAGGTGACAAGTCTGGGCTTCGGTAGGGGGATAGAAGCAGATCAGTCTGGGGTTGGGTCAAAGGGATATTGGGTGACTAGTCCAGGGTGGGGGCAGGAGGATACAGGGTGACTTATCTAGGGTGAGGGCAGGAGCATACAGGATGACCCGTCTTAGTTGAGGCTAGAGATATACAGGGTTACCAGTCAGGGGTGGCGGAAAGGCGATGAAGAGTGACCACTGCGGGGTGTTGGTTTGGGGCGGGAGGATACAGGGTGACCAGTCTAGGGTGAAGGCACGAGGATACAGGGTGACCAGTTTGGGTTTGGGGCAGAAGGATACAGGGTGACCAGTGGAGGCAAGGTGACTCACGGTGACAAGTCTAGGGTGGTGGCAGGGGGATACAGGTTGACCAGTTTTTGTTGGGGGCAGGAGGATACAGGGTGACCCTTCTAAGGTGGAGACAGGGGGCTAGAGGGAGACCAGTCTGGGATGGGGGTAAGAGGATAAAGAGTGGCCATTCTGAGGCAAGGTCAAAGGCATATAAGGTGACCGGTCTAGGGTGAGGGCAGGGGAATAGAGAATGACCAGTCTGGGGTGGGGGCAGGGGGATATAGGGTGTCCAGTCTTGGGTAAAGGTAGAGACACAAGAGAGCAGGGTCATATGAGCAGTGTCCTTAGAGTATTACCTACATATTAAGATCTCCATTCTAGGAACATATTATCACACCTATGATTTTTATTCTACTTTAGGTGGACGACGAAAAGAATAAACATGCAAGGAGACGAACATTCCGATCAGAAGCAGAAATGGAAGAATCGCAGAACAGGTAATTAATATAATTATTAATTACTGATAACTATCAGGCTAGACTCTTGGTCTAGACCTGCATAGGTGTGATAATATGTACCTGGGCCATGTAGATATATGTTTTTTATTGACCTATATCTTCCATGGACACTTAATATGTTAACACTGACATTAGGGGGATATAGGGTGTCCAGTCTCGGGTGGGGGCAGGGGGGTACAGGGTGACCAGTCTGCAGTGGGGGCAGGGGGGTACAGGGTGACCAGTCTGCAGTGGGGAAAGGAGGATACAGGGTGACAAGTCTGAGGTGGGGGTACGAGATTACAAAGTGACCAGTCTAAGTTATGGACGGTGGGACACAGGGTGACCAGTCGAGGGTGGGTGCAGAGGGATACAGGCAGGGGGATAGCTAATGTCTCCTATGCCCAGGTGCAAGAGGTCACCTTGGCCCCCCCCCCATTCCTTTCACGACTAAGTGATGCTTTTGGTGTATGTATGTAGAGAAAATATTATCACCATACATATTACTGCCATACTGTTACTGACCAAATCCTGTACACTGAGACCAATATTACCAGTAATACCAGTATATAGGAAGAAAATTTTACCGCCACACCCCAACCACTACCATCTCTACCATATTGTTACTGACCAAATCCAGTATACCGAGACCAATAAAACACAATACCAGATAAAAGTAACAAATATTACCACCACATACTGACTAACACCGCCGCTGCTACTGAATACTCCACTGTACAAAGATCACTATCACCTCATACAGTCATATAGAGGTAGCCCTAGCTCTACACAGGTTCTATACACTATATACATTACAGTGTAGTTACATCAAGTAACTTACAAGGGACATCTTCTCTGATCAGAGTCGTTTGCATTTTCTTCTCCATCTGCCATTATGAGAACTTCTCCGAGCCACAACTCCACAGAATCTGCCAGGCAAACATATTAGGCTCCTTACTCCGGGACCATCCTCATCTCTATACAAACTGCACATCTGTATTGGCCCCTTTATGCCACCATTTAGTGTGTAGGCTGACACGATGTGATCCCCCTATAGTATATGTCCCCTTCTATGTAGCCTCCTTATAGGCCCCCTCTCCCCCTATGTTGTCCCCTTATGGCCCCCTCTCCCCCTATGTAGTCCCCCTCTCCCCCCTTACTTATACCCCATTATAGATGGCCCCCTCCCCCCTCCCTAATCGATGGCCCCTCCCCCTTCCTTATTGATGGCCCCTCCCTTATCGATTGCCCCCTCCCTTATCAATGGCCCCTTACCCCCCTCCCTTATCGATGCCCCCCCTTATCGATGGCCCCCTCCCCCCTCCCTTATCGATGGCCCCCTTCCCCCCTCCCTTATCGATGGCCCCCTCCCCCCCTTATCGATGGCCCCTCCCCCCTCCCTTATCAATGGCCCCCTTCCCCCTCCCTTATCGATGGCCCCCCTCCCTTATCAATGGCCCCCTTCCTCCTCCCTTATCGATGGCCCCCTCTCCCTTATCGTTGCCCCCCCTCCCCCCCTCCCTTGTCGATGGCCCCCTCCCTTGTTTATGGCCCCCTCCCCCTCCCTTATCGATGGCCCCCCTCCCTTATCGATGGCCCCCCCTCCCCCCTCCCTTATCGATGACTCCCTCCCTTATCGTTGGCCCCCCTCCCCTCCCTTATCGATGGCCCCACTCCCTTATCGATGGCCCCCCTCCCCCTCCCTTATCGATGGCCCCCCTCCCTTATTGATGGCCCCTCGCTTATTGATTGCCCCCTTCCCCCTCCCTTATCAATGGCCCCTTCCCCCTCCCTTATCGATGGCCCCCCCCTTATCGATGGCCTTCTCCCTCCCTTATCGATGGCCCCCTCCCTCCCTTATCGATGGCCCCCTCCCTCCCTTATCGATTGCCCCCTCCCCCCCCCTTATTGATGGCCCCTCCCCCCTCCCTTATCGATGGCCCCCTTCCTCCTCCCTTATCGATAGCCCCCTCCCTTGTTTATGGCCCCCTCCCTCTCCCTTATCGATGGCCCCCCTCCCTTATCGATGGCCCCCCGCCCTTTTAGATGACCCCCCTCATCCCGCTTATAGATGGCCCCCCCCCCTCCCTTATAGGTGGCCCCCTCCCCCCCTCACTTATAGATGGCCCCCTCCCTTTTAGATGACCCACCTCCCCCCGCTTATAGATGGCCCCCTCTCCCCCATCGATGGCCCCCTCTCCCCCCTCCCTTATAGGTTGCCTCCCTATTCTCCCCCCCTCTCCTTATAGCTGGCCCCCTCTTCCCTCATTATAGCTGGCTCCCTCTTCCCTCATTATAGCTGGCCCCCTCTTCCCCCTTATTTCTGGCTCACTCTTCCCTCTTTCTCTCTTATATCTGGCCCCCTCTTCCCTCATTATATATGGTCCCCCTCCTCTCCCCCCTGTGCATAATAGATAACAAAAGAAAAAAAAAACACAACTCACCTTCCATCTACTCCCCTGTCTCGCCTCTCGCCTCCTGGTCTGTCCCTGGCTGATGTGCGGCTGCCGGGGGTGTCCCGTCCTATCCCCGGCAGCACACTCATCAGAGAGCTCAGGATATAGGGTGACAAATCTAGGGTGGGGGCAGGGGGATACAGAATGACCAGTCTGGGGCAATGTCAAGGGGACATAGGGTGACTGGTCTAGGGTGAGGGCAGGGAAATAGAGAATGACCAGTCTGAGATGGGGCAGTGGGATATACGGTGACCAGTCTTGGGTAAGGGTAGGGACACAAGAGAGCAGGGTCATATGAGCAGTGTCCTTAGAGTATTACCTACATATTAAGATCTCCATTCTAGGAACATATTATCACACCTGTGAATATTTTTCTACTTTAGGTGGACGGCGAGAAGAAGAAGCACTCACAGAGACGAACATTCCCATCAGGATCAATGGAAGAATCGCAGGAAGGTAATTAATATATTTATTAATTACTGATAACTATCAGGCTAGACTCTTGGTCTAGACCTGCATAGGTGTGATATGTTCCTGGGCCATGTAGATATATGTTATTTATTGACCTATATCTACCATGGACACTTAATATGTTAACACTGATATTAGGGGGTACATGGTGACCAGTCTCAGGTGGGGGCCGGGGGATATAGGGTGACCAGTCTGGAGTGGGAGCAGTAGGATACAGGGAAACCAATCTGGGGGTGGGGGCACAGGATTACAGGGTGACCAGTCTGTGGTGTGGGCCATGAGACACAGGGTGACCAGTCTGGGCTGGGGTAGGCGGATAGAAGCAGACCAGTCTGGGGTTGGGTCAAAGGAATATAGGGTGAGAAGTTTTTGGTGCGGGCAGGGGGATACAGGGTGATCCGTACAGGTGTGGGGTAGGAGGATACAGGGTGACCAGTCTTGGGTGAAGGCAAAGGAATTTAGGGAAACAAGTCTAGAATTGGGGCAGGGGAATATAGAATGACCAGTCTTGGGTGATTGCAGGGGGATATAGGTTGACTAGTCGGGGGGTGGGGGCAGGAGCATAGGTGTGGTGATATGTTTTTGGGCCATGTAGATACATTTTCTTTCTTGACCTATATCTTCCATGGACACTTAATATGTTAACATTGACATAAAGAGCGTACAGGGTGACCAGTTTTGGGTGGGGGCAGGGGGATACAGGGTGGCCAGTCTGGAATGGGGGCAGGGGGATACAGGGAAACCAATCTGGGGGTGGCGGTACAGGATTACAGGGTGACCGGTCTAGGGTGTGGGCACTGGGATACAAGGTGACAAGTCTGGGCTTCGGTAGGGGGATAGAAGCAGATCAGTCTGGGGTTGGGTTAAAGGGATATTGGGTGATTAGTCCAGGGTGGGGGCAGGAGGATACAGGGTAGTCTTATCTAGGGTGAGGGCAGGAGCATACAGGATGACCCGTCTTAGTTGAGGCTAGAGATATACAGGGTTACCAGTCAGGGGTGGCGGAAAGGCGATGAAGAGTGACCACTGCGGAGTGGGGGTGGGGGGCTGGAGGATACAGGGTGACCAGTCTAGGGTGAAGGCACGAGGATACAGGGTGACCAGTTTGGGTTTGGGGCAGAAGGATACAGGGTGACCAGTGGAGGCAAGGTGACTCACGGTGACAAGTCTAGGGTGGTGGCAGGGGGATACAGGTTGACCAGTTTTTGTTGGGGGCAGGAGGATATAGGGTGTCCAGTCTTGGGTAAAGGTAGAGACACAAGAGAGCAGGGTCATATGAGCAGTGTCCTTAGAGTATTACCTACATATTAAGATCTCCATTCTAGGAACATATTATCACACCTATGATTTTTATTGTACTTTAGGTGGACGACGAAAAGAATAAACACGCAAGGAGACGAACATTCCGATCAGAAGCAGAAATGGAAGAATCGCAGAACAGGTAATTAATATAATTATTAATTACTGATAACTATCAGGCTAGACTTTTGGTCTAGACCTGCATAGGTGTGATAATATGTACCTGGGCCATGTAGATATATGTTTTTTATTGACCTATATCTTCCATGGACACTTAATATGTTAACACTGACATTAGGGGGATATAGGGTGTCCAGTCTCGGGTGGGGGCAGGGGGGTACAGGGTGACCAGTCTGCAGTGGGGGCAGGGGGGTACAGAGTGACCAGTCTGCAGTGGGGACAGGAGGATACAGGGTGACAAGTCTGAGGTGGGGGTACGAGATTACAAAGTGACCAGTCTAAGTTATGGACGGTGGGACACAGGGTGACCAGTCGAGGGTGGGTGCAGAGGGATACAGGCAGGGGGATAGCTAATGTCTCCTATGCCCTGGTGCAAGAGGTCACCTTGCCTTCCCCCCATTCCTTTCACGACTAAGTGATGCTTTTGGTGTATGTATGTATATATATATATATATATATATATATATATATATATATATATGAAGAGAAAATATTATCACCATACATATTACTGCCATACTGTTACTGACCAAATCCTGTACACTGAGACCAATATTACCAGTAATACCAGTATATAGGAAGAAAATTTTACCGCCACACCCCAACCACTACCATCTCCACCATATTGTTACTGACCAAATCCAGTATACCGAGACCAATAAAACATACCAGATAAAAGTAACAAATATTACCACCACATACTGACTAACACCGCCGCTGCTACTGAATAATCCACTGTACAAAGATCACTATCACCTCATACAGTCATATAGAGGTAGCCCTAGCTCTACACAGGTTCTATACACTATATACATTACAGTGTAGTTACATCAAGTAACTTACAAGGGACATCTTCTCTGATCAGAGTCGTTTGCATTTTCTTCTCCATCTGCCATTATGAGAACTTCTCCGAGCCACAACTCCACAGAATCTGCCAGGCAAACATATTAGGCTCCTTACTCCGGGACCATCCTCATCTCTATACAAACTGCACATCTGTATTGGCCCCTTTATGCCACCATTTAGTGTGTAGGCTGACACGATGTGATCCCCCTATAGTATATGTCCCCTTCTATGTAGCCTCCTTATAGGCCCCCTCTCCCCCTATGTTGTCCCCTTATGGGCCCCCTCTCCCCCTATGTAGTCCCCTTATAGATGTCCCTCTCCCCCCTTACCTATACCCCATTATAGATGCCCCCCTCCCTAATCGATGGCCCCCTCCCTTGTTGATGGCCCCTTCCCTTATCGATTACCCCCTCCCTTATCAATTGCCCCTTACCCCCCTCCCTTATCGATGCCCCCCTCCCCCCCTCCCTTATCGATGGCCCCCTCCCCCCCTCCCTTATTGATGGCCCCTCCCCCCTCCCTTATCGATGGCCCCTCCCCCCCCTTATCGATGGCCCCTCCCCCCTCTTTATCAATGGCCCCCTTCCCCTCCCTTATCGATTGCCCCCTCCTTTATCGATGGCCCCCTCCCCCCTCCCTTATCGATGGCCCCCCTCCCTTATCGTTGGCCCCCCTCCCCCCCTCCCATATCGTTGGCCCCCCTCCCTTATCAAAGGCCCCCTCCCTTGTTGATGGCCCCCTCCCCCTCCCTTATCGATGGCCCCCCTCCCTTATCGATGGCCCCCCTCCCCCTCCCTTATCGATGCCCCCCTCCCTTATCGTTGGCCCCCCTCCCTTATCGATGGCCCCACTCCCTTATCGATGGCCCCCCTCCCCCTCCCTTATCGATGGCCCCCCTCCCTTTTTGATGGCCCCTCGCTTATTGATTGCCCCCTTCCCCCTCCCTTATCAATGGCCCCTTCCCCCCTCCCTTATCGACGCCCCCCCCTTATCGATGGCCCCCTCCCTCCCTCCCTTATCAATGGACCCCTCCCTTATCGATGGCCCCCTCCCTCCCTTATCGATTGCCCCCTCCCCCCCACTTATCAATGGCCCCTCCCCCCTCCCTTATCGATGGCCCCCTTCCCCCTCCCTTATTGATGGCCCCCTCCCTTGTTTATGGCCCCCTCCCTTATCGATGGCCCCCCCCTTCCCTTATCGATGGCCCCCCGCCCTTTTAGATGACCCCCCTCATCCCACTTATAGATGGCCCCCTCCCCCCCTCCCTTATAGGTGGCCCCCTCCCCCCCTCACTTATAGATGGCCCCCTCCCTTTTAGATGACCCACCTCCCCCCGCTTATAGATGGCCCCCTCTCCCCCATCGATGGCCCCCTCTCCCCCCTCCCTTATAGGTTGCCTCCCTATTCTCCCCCCCTCTCCTTATAGCTGGCCCCCTCTTCCCTCATTATAGCTGGCTCCCTCTTCCCTCATTATAGCTGGCCCCCTCTTCCCCCTTATTGCTGGCTCACTCTTCCCTCTTTCCCTCTTATATCTGGCCCCCTCTTCCCTCATTATATATGGCCCCCCTCCTCTCCCCCCTGTGCATAAAAGATAACAAAAGAAAAAAAAAACACAACTCACCTTCCATCTACTCCCCTGTCGAGCCTCTCGCCTCCTGGTCTGTCCCTGGCTGATGTGCGGCTGCCGGGGGTGTCCCGTCCTATCCCCGGCAGCGCACTCATCAGAGAGCTCAGGATATAGGGTGACAAATCTAGGGTGGGGGCAGGGGGATACAGAATGACCAGTCTGGGGTGGTTGCCGAGGAAAATAGGGTAACTAATCTGCAGTGGAGGCAGAATCATACAGGGTGACCTGTCTGGGGAGGGGGGGGGGGGGTACATAGAGATACAAGGTGACCAATCTAGGGTGTACACAGGGAGATAGAGGGAGGCCATTCTGGGATGGGGCAGGAGGATACAGAGTGGCCAGTCTGGGGCAATGTCAAGGGGACATAGGGTGACTGGTCTAGGGTGAGGGCAGGGAAATAGAGAATGACCAGTCTGAGATGGGGCAGTGGGATATACGGTGACCAGTCTTGGGTAAGGGTAGGGACACAAGAGAGCAGGGTCATATGAGCAGTGTCCTTAGAGTATTACCTACATATTAAGATCTCCATTCTAGGAACATATTATCACACCTGTGAATATTTTTCTACTTTAGGTGGACGACGAGAAGAAGAAGCACGCACAGAGACGAACATTCCCATCAGAAGCAAGAATGGAAGAATCGCAGGAAGGTAATTAATATATTTATTAATTACTGATAACTATCAGGCTAGACTCTTGGTCTAGACCTGCATAGGTGTGATAATATGTACCTGGGCCATGTAGATATATGTTTTTTTATTGACCTATATCTTCCATGGACACTTAATATGTTAACACTGACATTAGGGGGATACATGGTGACCAGTCTCAGGTGGGGGCCGGGGGATATAGGGTGACCAGTCTGGAGTGGGAGCAGTAGGATGCAGGGAAACCAATCTGGGGGTGGGGGCACAGGATTACAGGGTGACCAGTCTGTGGTGTGGGCCATGAGACACAGGGTGACCAGTCTGGGCTGGGGTAGGGGGATAGAAGCAGACCAGTCTGGCGTTGGGTCAAAGGAATATAGGGTGAGCAGTTTTTGGTGCGGGCAGGGGGATACAGGGTGATCCGTACAGGTGTGGGGTAGGAGGATACAGGGTGACCAGTCTTGGGTGAAGGCAAAGGAATTTAGGGAAACAAGTCTAGAATTGGGGCAGGGGAAAATAGAGTGACCAGTCTTGGGTGATTGCAGGGGGATACAGGTTGACTAGTCGGGGGTGGGGGCAGGAGCATAGGTGTGGTGATATGTTTTTGGGCCATGTAGATATATATTTTTTCTTGACCTATATCTTCCATGGACACTTAATATGTTAACATTGACATTAGGGGCGTACAGGGTGACCAGTTTTGGGTGGGGGCAGGGGGATACAGGGTGGCCAGTCTAGAATGGGGGCAGGGGAATACAGGGAAACCAATCTGGGGGTGGCGGTACAGGATTACAGGGTGACCAGTCTGTGGTGTGGGCCATGAGACACAGTGACGGGTCTAGGGTGTGGGCACTGGGATACAAGGTGACAAGTCTGGGCTTCGGTAGGGGGTTAGAAGCAGACCAGTCTGGGGTTGGATCAAAGTGATATTGGGTGACTAGTCCAGGGTGGGGGCAGGAGGATACAGGGTGACTTATCTAGGGTGAGGGCAGGAGCATACAGGATGACCCGTCTTATGCCCCTATTCCACTGGTCGTCAGAGGAGCAAACGTGCGCTCTCAGCGCTCGTTTGCTCCTCGTTCCCCGCTCGCTGCCGCCGCTATTCAGCGCGGCTACAGCGAGCGGGTGAGTGCGGGAGGGGCGGCGTGGAGCTGCGGCGGGGCTGCCCGGGTGATCGCTAGATCGTCCGGGCAGCCCATAGGATATAGCAGCATCTGCTGCCGACGCTCCTATTCAACGGAGCGACGGCAGCGGATCGCTGCTATATCAGTCGCTTGTTTTTCAACGTGTTGAAAAACAAGAGACTGCAACGATCAGCCGACATGAACGATGTCGGCTGATCGTTGCACTCTATTCCACGGGACGATTATCGTCCGTAGTGGCCGATATCGGCCGAATACGAACGATAATCGTTCCGTGGAATAGGGCCTTTAGTTGAGGCTAGAGATATACAGGGTTACCAGTCAGGGGTGGCGGAAAGGCGATGAAGAGTGACCACTGCGGGGTGGGGGTGGGGGGCGGGAGGATACAGGGTGACCAGTCTAGGGTGAAGGCACGAGGATACAGGGTGACCAGTTTGGGTTTGGGGCAGAAGGATACAGGGTGACCAGTGGAGGCAAGGTGACTCACGGTGACAAGTCTAGGGTGGTGGCAGGGGGATACAGGTTGACCAGTTTTTGTTGGGGGCAGGAGGATACAGGGTGACCCTTCTAAGGTGGAGACAGGGGGCTAGAGGGAGACCAGTCTGGGATGGGGGTAAGAGGATAAAGAGTGGCCACTCTGAGGCAGGGTCAAAGGCATATAAGGTGACCGGTCTAGGGTGAGGGCAGGGGAATAGAGAATGACCAGTCTGGGGTGGGGGCAGGGGGATATAGGGTGTCCAGTCTTGGGTAAAGGTAGAGACACAAGAGAGCAGGGTCATATGAGCAGTGTCCTTAGAGTATTACCTACATATTAAGATCTCCATTCTAGGAACATATTATCACACCGGTGAATCTTTTTCTACTTTAGGTGGACGACGAGAAGAGAAAGCACGCACAGGAGACGAACATTCCCATCAGAAGCAAGAATGGAAGAATCGCAGGAAGGTAATTAATATATTTATTAATTACTGATAACTATCAGGCTAGACTCTTGGTCTAGACCTGCATAGGTGTGAAAATATGTTCCTGGGCCATGTAGATATATTTTTTTTCTTGACCTATATCTTCCATGGACACTTAATATGTTAACACTGACATTAGGGGGATACAGGGTGACCAGTCTCAGGTGGGGGCCGGGGGCTACAGGGTGACCAGTCTGCAGTGGGAGCAGGAGGATGCAGGGAAACCAATCTGGGGGTGGGGGCACAGGATTACATGGTGACCAGTCTGTGGTGTAAGTCGTGAGACACAGGGTGACCAGTTTAGGGTGGGGGCACTGGGATACAAGGTGACCAGTCTGGGCTTGGGTAAGGGGATAGAAGCAGACCTGTCTGGTGTTGGGTCAAAGGGATATAGGGTTACCAGTCTTGGGTGGGAGCAGGGGAATATCTTCCATGAACACTTTATATGTTAACACTGACATTAGGGGGATACAGGGTGACCAGTCTCGGGTGGGGGCACCCCGTATTTTGCACAGCCGGGAGTGTACAGTGGAGCGGCTAATAAGGAGGAGGTGATGACGGGAATACGAGGCCTCATCCACACAGAGGCAGCAGCATCATCATCTCTGTAGTCTCACTCTATATGCGGAAAGCTCTAGTCATCCTGGCTATATCCAGCCCGCACAACGCCTCACCATTAGTCTCCATGAGGTAGATGTGGATTTTATTTCAATTTTTACATTGGTCCTGGTGCACAATGTAACAAGAAATCCACGTGAAATATAGTTAAGTGAACAATGAGAACAGGTTCCTCCTCGGTTCGCTGATGTCAGACTATGGCCCTGTGCTCACCTACTTACAGTTGGTTTTACTTACTCTTCTCTTTATAATTCCTCCACAAGTATTGGATGTAGTGGAATTGCTGTTTTTTTGGGAGTTAGGGTGGGGGTGAGTTGAGTAAGGCGATGGGGGATGGGGGTTAAAGAAAAATGTACTGTTTGGTGTTTTTGTAAGTTACTTCCATTAAAAAAAAAATCTCAAATCGTCCAGTACCTATCAGCTGCTGCATGTCCTGCAGGAATTGGTATATTCTTTCCAGTCTGAGACAGCGATTTCTCCTGCCACCTTTGTGCATGTGAGGAACTGTCCAGAGCAGTAGCAAATTCCCATAGAATAGCTCTCCTGCTCTGCACAATTCCTGACATGGACAGAGGTGGCAGCAGAGAGCACTGTCAGACTGGAAAGAATACACCATGTCCTGCAGGACATACAGCAGCTGATAAGTACTGACAGACTTGAGATTTTCAAATAGAAGTAAATTGGTCAACCACATTTTTTGTGTACTCTTAAAAAAAACATTTGTTTTGATCCTTTTCTTTATTAGGAGGCTATGCATTTCTAACAAACTTTTTCCAAAGCATTTTCTTGTCTCAATTACTATGTCAGAGTAGAGTAGAAGTTGTTTACAGCTAGCAACCTAGAAAGGTGTTCTGTGATGTCATCAAAGCTGTGATGACATATATAACTGCTAGACAGGCAAGCGGTTTAGTTGCAACCAGGCAGCCAACTAGGTAGGAAAGCAGCTATCAAGGAAGGTGCAGGTAGGTATCGTTCCAAAGGTTTAATGTGGATTTTTGGGGCGCCAGTTTATGCTTCTGCAAACCGCTAAAGTTGTAAGTTACTATACTTACTATAGTATAGTTTTTTTCAATACTTTTCTATAATAGTTACTAATTTGTGATTTTTTTTTCTACTGTAGGGGGACGATAAGAAAAAAGAACATGCACGGAGACGAACATTCCCATCAGGATCAATGGAAGAATCGCAGGAAGGTAATTAATATATTTATTAATTACTGATAACTATCAGGCTAGACTCTTGGTCTAGACCTGCATAGGTGTGATATGTTCCTGGGCCATGTAGATATATGTTATTTATTGACCTATATCTACCATGGACACTTAATATGTTAACACTGACATTAGGGGGATACATGGTGACCAGTCTCAGGTGGGGGCCGGGGGATATAGGGTGACCAGTCTGGAGTGGGAGCAGTAGGATACAGGGAAACCGATCTGGGGGTGGGGGCACAGGATTACAGGGTGACCAGTCTGTGGTGTGGGCCATGAGACACAGGGTGACCAGTCTGGGCTGGGGTAGGGGGATAGAAGCAGACCAGTCTGGGGTTGGGTCAAAGGAATATAGGGTGAGCAGTTTTTGGTGCGGGCAGGGGGATACAGGGTGATCCGTACAGGTGTGGGGTAGGAGGATACAGGGTGACCAGTCTTGGGTGAAGGCAAAGGAATTTAGGGAAACAAGTCTAGAATTGGGGCAGGGGAATATAGAATGACCAGTCTTGGGTGATTGCAAGGGGATATAGGTTGACTAGTCGGGGTGGGGGCAGGAGCATAGGTGTGGTGATATGTTTTTGGGCCATCTAAATATATTTTTTTTCTTGACCTATATCTTCCATAGACATTTAATATGTTAACATTGACATTAGGGGCGTACAGGGTGACCAGTTTTGGGTGGGGGCAGGGGGATACAGGGTGGCCAGTCTGGAATGGGGGCAGGGGAATACAGGGAAACCAATTTGGGGGTGGCGGTACAGGATTACAGGGTGACCAGTCTGTGGTGTGGGCCATGAGACACAGTGACGGGTCTAGAGTGTGGGCACTGGGATACAAGGTGACAAGTCTGGGCTTCGGTAGGGGGATAGAAGCAGACCAGTCTGGGGTTGGGTCAAAGGGATATTGGGTGAGCAGTTTTTGGTGCGGGCAGGGGGATACAGGGTGATCCGTACAGGTGTGGGGTAGGAGGATACAGGGTGACCAGTCTTGGGTGAAGGCAAAGGAATTTAGGGAAACAAGTCTAGAATTTGGGCAGGGGAAAATAGAAGTGACCAGTCTTGGGTGATTGCAGGGGAATACAGGTTGACTAGTCGGGGGTGGGGGCAGGAGCATATGTGTGGTGATATGTTTTTGGGCCATGTAGATATATTTTTTTTCTTGACCTATATCTTCCATGGACACTTAATATGTTAACATTGACATTAGGGGCGTACAGTGTGACCAGTTTTGGGTGGGGGCAGGGGGATACAGGGTGGCCAGTCTGGAATGGGGGCAGGGGAATACAGGGAAACCAATTTGGGGGTGGCGGTACAGGATTACAGGGTGACCAGTCTGTGGTGTGGGCCATGAGACACAGTGACGGGTCTAGGGTGTGGTCACTGGGATACAAGGTGACAAGTCTGGGCTTCGGTAGGGGGATAGAAGCAGATCAGTCTGGGGTTGGGTCAAAGGGATATTGGGTGACTAGTCCAGGGTGGGGGCAGGAGGATACAGGGTGACTTATCTAGGGTGAGGGCAGGAGCATACAGGATGACCCGTCTTAGTTGAGGCTAGAGATATACAGGGTTACCAGTCAGGGGTGGCGGAAAGGCGATGAAGAGTGACCACTGCGGGGTGTTGGTTTGGGGCGGGAGGATACAGGGTGACCAGTCTAGGGTGAAGGCACGAGGATACAGGGTGACCAGTTTGGGTTTGGGGCAGAAGGATACAGGGTGACCAGTGGAGGCAAGGTGACTCACGGTGACAAGTCTAGGGTGGTGGCAGGGGGATACAGGTTGACCAGTTTTTGTTGGGGGCAGGAGGATACAGGGTGACCCTTCTAAGGTGGAGACAGGGGGCTAGAGGGAGACCAGTCTGGGATGGGGGTAAGAGGATAAAGAGTGGCCATTCTGAGGCAGGGTCAAAGGCATATAAGGTGACCGGTCTAGGGTGAGGGCAGGGGAATAGAGAATGACCAGTCTGGGGTGGGGGCAGGGGGATATAGGGTGTCCAGTCTTGGGTAAAGGTAGAGACACAAGAGAGCAGGGTCATATGAGCAGTGTCCTTAGAGTATTACCTACATATTAAGATCTCCATTCTAGGAACATATTATCACACCTATGATTTTTATTCTACTTTAGGTGGACGACGAAAAGAATAAACATGCAAGGAGACGAACATTCCGATCAGAAGCAGAAATGGAAGAATCGCAGAACAGGTAATTAATATAATTATTAATTACTGATAACTATCAGGCTAGACTCTTGGTCTAGACCTGCATAGGTGTGATAATATGTACCTGGGCCATGTAGATATATGTTTTTTATTGACCTATATCTTCCATGGACACTTAATATGTTAACACTGACATTAGGGGGATATAGGGTGTCCAGTCTCGGGTGGGGGCAGGGGGGTACAGGGTGACCAGTCTGCAGTGGGGGCAGGGGGGTACAGGGTGACCAGTCTGCAGTGGGGAAAGGAGGATACAGGGTGACAAGTCTGAGGTGGGGGTACGAGATTACAAAGTGACCAGTCTAAGTTATGGACGGTGGGACACAGGGTGACCAGTCGAGGGTGGGTGCAGAGGGATACAGGCAGGGGGATAGCTAATGTCTCCTATGCCCAGGTGCAAGAGGTCACCTTGGCCCCCCCCCCATTCCTTTCACGACTAAGTGATGCTTTTGGTGTATGTATGTAGAGAAAATATTATCACCATACATATTACTGCCATACTGTTACTGACCAAATCCTGTACACTGAGACCAATATTACCAGTAATACCAGTATATAGGAAGAAAATTTTACCGCCACACCCCAACCACTACCATCTCTACCATATTGTTACTGACCAAATCCAGTATACCGAGACCAATAAAACACAATACCAGATAAAAGTAACAAATATTACCACCACATACTGACTAACACCGCCGCTGCTACTGAATACTCCACTGTACAAAGATCACTATCACCTCATACAGTCATATAGAGGTAGCCCTAGCTCTACACAGGTTCTATACACTATATACATTACAGTGTAGTTACATCAAGTAACTTACAAGGGACATCTTCTCTGATCAGAGTCGTTTGCATTTTCTTCTCCATCTGCCATTATGAGAACTTCTCCGAGCCACAACTCCACAGAATCTGCCAGGCAAACATATTAGGCTCCTTACTCCGGGACCATCCTCATCTCTATACAAACTGCACATCTGTATTGGCCCCTTTATGCCACCATTTAGTGTGTAGGCTGACACGATGTGATCCCCCTATAGTATATGTCCCCTTCTATGTAGCCTCCTTATAGGCCCCCTCTCCCCCTATGTTGTCCCCTTATGGGCCCCCTCTCCCCCTATGTAGTCCCCTTATAGATGGCCCTCTCCCCCCTTACCTATACCCCATTATAGATGCCCCCCTCCCTAATCGATGGCCCTTCCCCCTCCCTTATTGATGGCCCCTCCCTTATCGATTACCCCCTCCCTTATCAATTGCCCCTTACCCCCCTCCCTTATCGATGCCCCCCTCCCCCCTCCCTTATCGATGGCCCCCTCCCCCCCTCCCTTATCGATGGCCCCTCCCCCCTCCCTTATCGATGGCCCCTTCCCCCCCCTTATCGATGGCCCCTCCCCCCTCCCTTATCAATGGCCCCCTTCCCCCTCCCTTATCGATGGCCCCCTCCCCCCTCCCTTATCGATGGCCCCCCTCCCTTATCGTTGGCCCCCCTTTCCCCCCTCCCATATCGTTGGCCCCCCTCCCTTATCGATGGCCCCCTCCCTTGTTGATGGCCCCCTCCCCCTCCCTTATCGATGGCCCCCCTCCCTTATCGATGGCCCCCCTCCCCCCTCCCTTATCGATGACCCCCTCCCTTATCGTTGGCCCCCCTCCCTTATCGATGGCCCCACTCCCTTATCGATGGCCCCCCTCCCCCTCCCTTATCGATGGCCCCCCTCCCTTTTTGATGGCCCCTCGCTTATTGATTGCCCCCTTCCCCCTCCCTTATCAATGGCCCCTTCCCCCCTCCCTTATCGACGCCCCCCCCCTTATCGATGGCCCCCTCCCTCCCTCCCTTATCAATGGACCCCTCCCTTATCGATGGCCCCCTCCCTCCCTTATCGATTGCCCCCTCCCCCCCACTTATCAATGGCCCCTCCCCCCTCCCTTATCGATGGCCCCCTTCCCCCTCCCTTATTGATGGCCCCCTCCCTTGTTTATGGCCCCCTCCCTTATCGATGGCCCCCCCCTTCCCTTATCGATGGCCCCCCGCCCTTTTAGATGACCCCCCTCATCCCACTTATAGATGGCCCCCTCCCCCCCTCCCTTATAGGTGGCCCCCTCCCCCCCTCACTTATAGATGGCCCCCTCCCTTTTAGATGACCCACCTCCCCCCGCTTATAGATGGCCCCCTCTCCCCCATCGATGGCCCCCTCTCCCCCCTCCCTTATAGGTTGCCTCCCTATTCTCCCCCCCTCTCCTTATAGCTGGCCCCCTCTTCCCTCATTATAGCTGGCTCCCTCTTCCCTCATTATAGCTGGCCCCCTCTTCCCCCTTATTGCTGGCTCACTCTTCCCTCTTTCCCTCTTATATCTGGCCCCCTCTTCCCTCATTATATATGGCCCCCCTCCTCTCCCCCCTGTGCATAAAAGATAACAAAAGAAAAAAAAAACACAACTCACCTTCCATCTACTCCCCTGTCGAGCCTCTCGCCTCCTGGTCTGTCCCTGGCTGATGTGCGGCTGCCGGGGGTGTCCCGTCCTATCCCCGGCAGCGCACTCATCAGAGAGCTCAGGATATAGGGTGACAAATCTAGGGTGGGGGCAGGGGGATACAGAATGACCAGTCTGGGGTGGTTGCCGAGGAAAATAGGGTAACTAATCTGCAGTGGAGGCAGAATCATACAGGGTGACCTGTCTGGGGAGGGGGGGGGGGGGTACATAGAGATACAAGGTGACCAATCTAGGGTGTACACAGTGAGATAGAGGGAGGCCATTCTGGCATGGGGCAGGAGGATACAGAGTGGCCAGTCTGGGGCAATGTCAAGGGGACATAGGGTGACTGGTCTAGGGTGAGGGCAGGGAAATAGAGAATGACCAGTCTGAGATGGGGCAGTGGGATATACGGTGACCAGTCTTGGGTAAGGGTAGGGACACAAGAGAGCAGGGTCATATGAGCAGTGTCCTTAGAGTATTACCTACATATTAAGATCTCCATTCTAGGAACATATTATCACACCTGTGAATATTTTTCTACTTTAGGTGGACGACGAGAAGAAGAAGCACGCACAGAGACGAACATTCCCATCAGAAGCAAGAATGGAAGAATCGCAGGAAGGTAATTAATATATTTATTAATTACTGATAACTATCAGGCTAGACTCTTGGTCTAGACCTGCATAGGTGTGATAATATGTACCTGGGCCATGTAGATATATGTTTTTTTATTGACCTATATCTTCCATGGACACTTAATATGTTAACACTGACATTAGGGGGATACATGGTGACCAGTCTCAGGTGGGGGCCGGGGGATATAGGGTGACCAGTCTGGAGTGGGAGCAGTAGGATGCAGGGAAACCAATCTGGGGGTGGGGGCACAGGATTACAGGGTGACCAGTCTGTGGTGTGGGCCATGAGACACAGGGTGACCAGTCTGGGCTGGGGTAGGGGGATAGAAGCAGACCAGTCTGGCGTTGGGTCAAAGGAATATAGGGTGAGCAGTTTTTGGTGCGGGCAGGGGGATACAGGGTGATCCGTACAGGTGTGGGGTAGGAGGATACAGGGTGACCAGTCTTGGGTGAAGGCAAAGGAATTTAGGGAAACAAGTCTAGAATTGGGGCAGGGGAAAATAGAGTGACCAGTCTTGGGTGATTGCAGGGGGATACAGGTTGACTAGTCGGGGGTGGGGGCAGGAGCATAGGTGTGGTGATATGTTTTTGGGCCATGTAGATATATATTTTTTCTTGACCTATATCTTCCATGGACACTTAATATGTTAACATTGACATTAGGGGCGTACAGGGTGACCAATTTTGGGTGGGGGCAGGGGGATACAGGGTGGCCAGTCTAGAATGGGGGCAGGGGAATACAGGGAAACCAATCTGGGGGTGGCGGTACAGGATTACAGGGTGACCAGTCTGTGGTGTGGGCCATGAGACACAGTGACGGGTCTAGGGTGTGGGCACTGGGATACAAGGTGACAAGTCTGGGCTTCGGTAGGGGGTTAGAAGCAGACCAGTCTGGGGTTGGATCAAAGTGATATTGGGTGACTAGTCCAGGGTGGGGGCAGGAGGATACAGGGTGACTTATCTAGGGTGAGGGCAGGAGCATACAGGATGACCCGTCTTATGCCCCTATTCCACTGGTCGTCAGAGGAGCAAACGTGCGCTCTCAGCGCTCGTTTGCTCCTCGTTCCCCGCTCGCTGCCGCCGCTATTCAGCGCGGCTACAGCGAGCGGGTGAGTGCGGGAGGGGCAGCGTGGAGCTGCGGCGGGGCTGCCCGGGTGATCGCTAGATCGTCCGGGCAGCCCATAGGATATAGCAGCATCTGCTGCCGACGCTCCTATTCAACGGAGCGACGGCAGCGGATCGCTGCTATATCAGTCGCTTGTTTTTCAACGTGTTGAAAAACAAGAGACTGCAACGATCAGCCGACATGAACGATGTCGGCTGATCGTTGCACTCTATTCCACGGGACGATTATCGTCCGTAGTGGCCGATATCGGCCGAATACGAACGATAATCGTTCCGTGGAATAGGGCCTTTAGTTGAGGCTAGAGATATACAGGGTTACCAGTCAGGGGTGGCGGAAAGGCGATGAAGAGTGACCACTGCGGGGTGGGGGTGGGGGGCGGGAGGATACAGGGTGACCAGTCTAGGGTGAAGGCACGAGGATACAGGGTGACCAGTTTGGGTTTGGGGCAGAAGGATACAGGGTGACCAGTGGAGGCAAGGTGACTCACGGTGACAAGTCTAGGGTGGTGGCAGGGGGATACAGGTTGACCAGTTTTTGTTGGGGGCAGGAGGATACAGGGTGACCCTTCTAAGGTGGAGACAGGGGGCTAGAGGGAGACCAGTCTGGGATGGGGGTAAGAGGATAAAGAGTGGCCACTCTGAGGCAGGGTCAAAGGCATATAAGGTGACCGGTCTAGGGTGAGGGCAGGGGAATAGAGAATGACCAGTCTGGGGTGGGGGCAGGGGGATATAGGGTGTCCAGTCTTGGGTAAAGGTAGAGACACAAGAGAGCAGGGTCATATGAGCAGTGTCCTTAGAGTATTACCTACATATTAAGATCTCCATTCTAGGAACATATTATCACACCGGTGAATCTTTTTCTACTTAGGTGGACGACGAGAAGAGAAAGCACGCACGGAGACGAACATTCCCATCAGAAGCAAGAATGGAAGAATCGCAGGAAGGTAATTAATATATTTATTAATTACTGATAACTATCAGGCTAGACTCTTGGTCTAGACCTGCATAGGTGTGAAAATATGTTCCTGGGCCATGTAGATATATTTTTTTTCTTGACCTATATCTTCCATGGACACTTAATATGTTAACACTGACATTAGGGGGATACAGGGTGACCAGTCTCAGGTGGGGGCCGGGGGCTACAGGGTGACCAGTCTGCAGTGGGAGCAGGAGGATGCAGGGAAACCAATCTGGGGGTGGGGGCACAGGATTACATGGTGACCAGTCTGTGGTGTAAGTCGTGAGACACAGGGTGACCAGTTTAGGGTGGGGGCACTGGGATACAAGGTGACCAGTCTGGGCTTGGGTAAGGGGATAGAAGCAGACCTGTCTGGTGTTGGGTCAAAGGGATATAGGGTTACCAGTCTTGGGTGGGAGCAGGGGAATATCTTCCATGAACACTTTATATGTTAACACTGACATTAGGGGGATACAGGGTGACCAGTCTCGGGTGGGGGCACCCCGTATTTTGCACAGCCGGGAGTGTACAGTGGAGCGGCTAATAAGGAGGAGGTGATGACGGGAATACGAGGCCTCATCCACACAGAGGCAGCAGCATCATCATCTCTGTAGTGTCACTCTATATGTGGAAAGCTCTAGTCATCCTGGCTATATCCAGCCCGCACAACGCCTCACCATTAGTCTCCATGAGGTAGATGTGGATTTTATTTCAATTTTTACATTGGTCCTGGTGCACAATGTAACAAGAAATCCACGTGAAATATAGTTAAGTGAACAATGAGAACAGGTTCCTCCTCGGTTCGCTGATGTCAGACTATGGCCCTGTGCTCACCTACTTACAGTTGGTTTTACTTACTCTTCTCTTTATAATTCCTCCACAAGTATTGGATGTAGTGGAATTGCTGTTTTTTTGGGAGTTAGGGTGGGGGTGAGTTGAGTAAGGCGATGGGGGATGGGGGTTAAAGAAAAATGTACTGTTTGGTGTTTTTGTAAGTTACTTCCATTAAAAAAAAATCTCAAATCGTCCAGTACCTATCAGCTGCTGCATGTCCTGCAGGAATTGGTATATTCTTTCCAGTCTGAGACAGCGATTTCTCCTGCCACCTTTGTGCATGTGAGGAACTGTCCAGAGCAGTAGCAAATTCCCATAGAATAGCTCTCCTGCTCTGCACAATTCCTGACATGGACAGAGGTGGCAGCAGAGAGCACTGTCAGACTGGAAAGAATACACCATGTCCTGCAGGACATACAGCAGCTGATAAGTACTGACAGACTTGAGATTTTCAAATAGAAGTAAATTGGTCAACCACATTTTTTGTGTACTCTTAAAAAAAACATTTGTTTTGATCCTTTTCTTTATTAGGAGGCTATGCATTTCTAACAAACTTTTTCCAAAGCATTTTCTTGTCTCAATTACTATGTCAGAGTAGAGTAGAAGTTGTTTACAGCTAGCAACCTAGAAAGGTGTTCTGTGATGTCATCAAAGCTGTGATGACATATATAACTGCTAGACAGGCAAGCGGTTTAGTTGCAACCAGGCAGCCAACTAGGTAGGAAAGCAGCTATCAAGGAAGGTGCAGGTAGGTATCGTTCCAAAGGTTTAATGTGGATTTTTGGGGCGCCAGTTTATGCTTCTGCAAACCGCTAAAGTTGTAAGTTACTATACTTACTATAGTATAGTTTTTTTCAATACTTTTCTATAATAGTTACTAATTTGTGATTTTTTTTTCTACTGTAGGGGGACGATAAGAAAAAAGAACATGCACGGAGACGAACATTCCCATCAGGATCAATGGAAGAATCGCAGGAAGGTAATTAATATATTTATTAATTACTGATAACTATCAGGCTAGACTCTTGGTCTAGACCTGCATAGGTGTGATATGTTCCTGGGCCATGTAGATATATGTTATTTATTGACCTATATCTACCATGGACACTTAATATGTTAACACTGACATTAGGGGGATACATGGTGACCAGTCTCAGGTGGGGGCCGGGGGATATAGGGTGACCAGTCTGGAGTGGGAGCAGTAGGATACAGGGAAACCGATCTGGGGGTGGGGGCACAGGATTACAGGGTGACCAGTCTGTGGTGTGGGCCATGAGACACAGGGTGACCAGTCTGGGCTGGGGTAGGGGGATAGAAGCAGACCAGTCTGGGGTTGGGTCAAAGGAATATAGGGTGAGCAGTTTTTGGTGCGGGCAGGGGTGCGATGCCCTGGCCCCTGGGGGCCACTTCCGCAGTGCTGGTGTTATGAGCGGGCAATGACCGGGGCAGCTGCAGGGGTTATACTTGTCACGGTATAGGCCTGAGGGCGGCACAGCTGTAGGGCCGGTCTGTGGAATCTGCGGGTGATGATGGGCATGCGATTCTTCGCTGCACTTAGTCAGGGCACCAGTTAGTGGACACCAATGCCAGGGTTCAGTAACAGCGGTTTTATTATAGAAAAGGTAACTAGTAGCAACAGTTCTGTCCGGATGCAACCGGGTATATAGCAGGCTTTGACAAATAAAGCAGGAGTGGTGCTGCATAGGCTGTGAGAATACGTGCCGGATGATGGGAGTAGGAGTATGAGAGAAATAGCGTTGCTGGGTGGATTAGCTTGAGAATAATACTTGCTGTGAATCCTTGCAGCGATGAGGAGAGATAACGGAATGACACCCAGATGAGAGAGAAGAATCCGGTCACTTGAGCAGGCAGATACAGCTGAAGACTTGAATATAGCAGAGCACCTAATCCACACTTCTAGTGGTGAAGTGGGAGCTGCAGAGAAGAAGCCCAACTCCTCTGAGGCAGGAGAGGGACGACACACATCCTCCTTGCTTGGCAGCAAGGGGAAGACTAACTTGTTAGGAGGAAGTGGGAGGTCACATGGTTGCTCCTGGCCAGAACTAGTCGGCCATTGGAGGAACCATGGTTACAGGTCACGTGATCAACAGCCTTGCATACCACTGTACACTGTACTAATACACAGGAATACATGACAATACACATGAAAATGCACATTACCAGAGAATACTAGGGGAAAACCAGCAGCAGTTGCAGTGCAAACACTTACCAGAACAGGCATTGACACAGCAATAGAAATGGCCATAATAGGAGTAGTAGTCTGCATGTTCTGGGACACTGCATACCTCCCTAGCAAATTTGAGCCGACCTCGGCGAATCTAGAAGGCAGCAAACATGAATAGACTGGACAATCAAACAACAGGAATGAATGATGAGAGTGAGTGTGATGAGGTGTGTGTTTCCCACGCCCAAGGCACAGGCTAGAAGAGAGAGAAGATGAGAAACCCTAGTGGCAGGACTTCACCTAGGGGTGCCTAACGTACTCTGGCGACCAGGTAGCTAGTGCGTGAACCATCTGACGTGTAAGCCAGGACAACTTAACTGCTGGCGGGTGACCCTCCATATTCCAGCCAGTTAGACAGTAGGTTTTCTGTTAAATGTGTTACCCTACTGGAGGAGAACGTGAAGACCTGTGTACTACCTTGGCGTGTCTGAGTAGTGTCTTGGATACCTGGAAGAGAAAAGAACAAAATAATAAAAGCAAACATACATGGGGGCCCCTTACATACCGGTCAATCACACACACAAGCACTCCACAGGCCAAACACACGAAAAGGTATCCAAGGTGCGATATGTATGGACAAGTGTGAAGGTTAGGTATGACTATGTGTGATTACTACTGTGTTGGGACAAGACAGAGGTGAACAAATACCGGAACCAAAAGGAAGGGAAACACAAGGGACAACAAATACTGCGAGGTCTTGAGGAGAACTGGCTCACATGAATCTGAATGAAAATCTGAGAAAAATCTGAATGAAAATCTGAGAAAAATCTGCATACGAACTGGCTCAACTAAATCTTTCCAGCTATAGATATGATAATAATACACAACAATGAGACTGGATGAGAAAATACACTCCTACATAAACTGGACTTTCTCTGAGGTTTATGTAAACTGACTTCTCTTACTCAGAGGAGGAGCTATCCGACTTAGACACTGGAAAAATATACTGTTTTACAAAAGAGGCACTCTACTCTGAGGCAATCTATGTAACCTTGTGCTTACTCAGAGGAGGAAATACAAAGACTTTGATAACACTGAAATGCAATAGTACAATAAGTGCAATAATGAAATAAGTGCAATAATACCCTGTGTGGAACACACAATCACAGGAAAGTGCATTAGGAAGGAATGGGTTAAGTGTCTCTGTGAGGTAGAGTCTCTTTTAGGCAATTAGAACATCGTCCATGTAAAAGGCTCTGGGACAGGCACTAGAGAACCTTTTGTTACTGTAAGTGTCCATCAGCTCATGGCTGGTTAGTACAGGGAACTTGGTCAGGAGGACCAGGCACGAACCTTAAACGTTGCATACACTAGAATGGTGAAACAGTTAGACAACAGAAACAGTTAAGGACTCTGGTCTCTGTAGCGAAGTGGAGGAATTCCTCTGGTAGAGCGCTCAGACCGTCTCAGCGGAGGATCCTCTTCAACAGTGATTGGTGCAGGTACAGGTGGAAGATCACGCCCAGTGTCTGGTTGTAGAGCTGGAGTTGTTGGAGGCACAATTGGAAGTGGAGGGGCCACTGGAATGTGCACAGGGACCGCTGGATAGCCTATGGCCATGAGGAACGGTTCAACTTGGAACATTTCTTCCAGAGAGAGAGGTTTAGCTGGAGCTGCTGGGAGAGCCGGAGGTGTGGATGCAGGTACCGGACACGGTGCTGTAAGGCCCTGTAGGTCCTCCTTAGTGCAACGTTTTATCCTATTCCGGTGCACCGTCTGCGGGGCTAGCCCTGGTTTTTTTACTTCATACACATCAGTCTCTGGGTAAGGGACAGAAGAGATGACATAGGGCTCAGGCTCCCAAAGGCTTTCAAGTTTGTGAGAGCGATGATATTTCTTTAGCCAAACTTTATCTCCCACTTGTAGTGGTGTGGCATTCGCCCTTTGGTTGTAGGCATCCTCTTGGCGCTGCTGAGCTTCCCCCATCCTCCGGTCAACAATTTCCCGGGCATCCTGGATTCTCCTCTGATGCTCCCGAACCCAGTCAGTTTCAGGTAGGGGGTTGAAGGTGTCAGGAGCTTGGACTCCCAGAGCACGGTCCTGAGGAAGTTGGCCTTGGCGGCCGAACATCAGGTAGAACGGGGAGTAGCCAGTGGAACAATGAGTGGTATTGTTATAGATCTCCACTAGTTCATCCAACAAGTGGGGCCACTCTACTCTCTTCGTCACTGAAGCCGTTCGGAGCATGTTGATAAAGACCTGGTTAACTTTTTCACACAGACCATTCCCTTGAGGGTGATAGGCCGTGGTACGGAGCTTCTTACATTCATGATAGGCACACAGCTCCTGGAAAAGTTGCGACTCGAAGGCCGGTCCCCGGTCCGTCAGCAGAGACTCTGGGCACCCATAGTGCTTTACATACTCCTTGTAAAAAGTAAGGGCGGTGGTCTTGGCGGTCAAGTCCCTGACATGTACCACGACTACCCACTTGGAGTAATGGTCGACCATGGTGAGGGCGTAGGTATACCCGCATCTTGTAGGGGCCAGCTTCACATGGTCCAGGGCGACTAGCTGATTCGGCCGGTGGGAGGTGATTGGATGCAAAGGGGCCCTGACTTCTCTTCCCCCAGCTTTGGAGATATTACAGGCAGGGCACTCGGCACACCAGTTCTCGATGTCAGCCCTCATCCCGATCCAGTAGAACCGCTGTCGGATAGTGGCCTCCGTCTTGTGTACCCCGAAATGACCGGACCGGTCATGGTAGGCATCTAGCACCATCTTAGCGTCTCGTCGGGGAATGAGGATCTGGTGGCACCTCTCCCCGGAGACCGGGTCAAGAGAGTTCCGCAGGATCAGTCCCTTCTGTAGGAAGAGCCTCTTTCTTTGCCTCCAGAGTCGCCTTAGCTCGACATCAGGATAGGGCCTCTTTATCCGCATGGGGACCCGACCAGTAGAGAGGTAGTCATAGATCTCCCCCAGGACGCGGGACTCTTCCTGGATGGTCTGCCACCTGGCCAAGTCTTGCGGGGCCCTAGGTGGAGGCGAAGGCGTTTCAGGCCTAGCTGCATCAATAGCACTCTGGGTAGCGAACCTTTGGTAGAAGGGAGGCATTTCTACATCTTCCCAATCGCTGTTCTCTGGGGCCTCTTCGCCCTTGGGTAGTCGGGACAGGAGGTCTGCATTGACATTAGCCTTGCCACTGCGGTACTTAATTTCAAACTGGAAATTGGCCAGTCGAGAAGCCCACCGCTGTTCCAGGGCGCCCAGCCGAGCAGTGTTGAGATGCGCCAACGGGTTGTTATCCGTATAGATGGTAACAGGGGTGGCAGCCAGGTAGTCCTTGAACTTTTCGGTGACGGCCCACACTAGGGCTAGTAACTCCAACTTGAAGGAGCTATAATTGTTGTCGTTCTTTTCAGCGCCCCGAAGACTCCGGCTGGCATAAGCTACAACTCTCTCTTGGCCATCTTGAACCTGGGACAGCACAGCTCCCAGGCCTTGGAAGCTGGCGTCCGTGTAGAGCCGGAAAGGAAGGTTATAGTCCGGGTAGGCCAGGATAGGAGGCGTAGTCAACAGGCGTTTCAGGGTTTGAAAGGCAATCTCCTGCCGTTCGGACCACTCGACGGGGAGCCGTCGGTTGTAGCTTTCTCGAGGGCAACCCCGGAGTAACTCATTGAGGGGCTCGGCCACTTGGGCAAAGTGGGGAATGAAGCGGCGGTAATAGCCGGCAAATCCCAGAAAACTTCTCACCTCCTTGACTGTCTTAGGGGTATCCCAGTGTTCCACAGCCGAGATCTTCTCTGGATCGGGTTGTATCCCCTCAGCACTCACAACATGCCCCAGATAGTTCACTTGGGGTTTGAGAAGGTGGCACTTGGAAGGCTTGATTTTCAGGCCGTGATCGATTAGGACCTGGAACACTTCAGCCAGATGATGGACGTGATCTTCGTAGGTACGTGAATAGACAATCACATCATCTAGGTAGAGCAGGACACTCTGAAAGTTGAGATGGCCGAGACACCTTTCCATCAACCGCTGGAAGGTAGCGGGGGCGTTGCACAGACCGAAGGGCATGCTGGTGAATTCAAAGAGCCCCATGGGGGGTGGTGAAGGCCGTCTTCTCACGGTCTTCGGGTGCCATGGGCACCTGCCAGTACCCACTGGTGAGGTCCAAGGTGGAGAAGTAGGCGGCTGACCCCAAAGCAGCAATAGACTCTTCGATCCGGGGCAAAGGATAGGCATCCTTGTGGGTGATTGTGTTTATCTTCCTATAATCCACGCAGAACCGGATGTTACCGTCTTTCTTTTTCACAAGGACAATAGGGGCAGCCCACGGACTCTGACTTTCTTGGATAACGTTAGAGTCTTTCATCTCCTTGAGCAGTTTCTTGACCTGCTGATAGCTGGCAGGGGGGATTGGCCGATGTTTCTCTTTGATAGGCAAATGGTCCCCAGTGTTGATCCGATGCTGGACCAGATTGGTCTTTCCGAAATCGAGAGAGTGTTTGCTGAAGGCCTCGTGATACCTTTTGGCCACCTTGAGGATGCCGTGGAGGTATTCAAGTGGGGTATTGGCATCGCCAATATGGAGCTCGTCCCACCAAGGGGCGAGAGCCCTGTTTGAGTCCCTTTGAGTGCCACGGATGGATCTCTGATAGGCAATGGTCTCCTCACAGACGATGTCCTCAGGATCGAGTTGGTATAGCATGGCCACGGTGGTGAACTTGGGTAGGTCAGCTGGGGAGTCTCCAAGGTTCACCAGACGGACAGGGACCTGACCATTGGAGACGGTCACCAGGCTTCTAGCGGCCCTGACAAGAGGTTGCCCCTCAATTTCAATAGCATCCAGAAGGGCCACATAGTCAGCATTGTTAAGGCCCGGACGGACCCTGCACCAGATGAGGAACTCACTGTTAGCTGGGATGATGATCGGACGAGCATCTCTAGTGCGGACACGGCAGATTTCTCCTCGAGGATTGGCAAACTTCCGCTGAGCGGTGAGCACTTTAATGGTCTTCTGGACGGCTTGCCTGTACTGAGGAGAAGCACAAGACATAGAGGCATTCAAGGCATCCAACACTTCAGTGAATACATGACGGATAATATTCATGCCTAATACCACGGTCCTACTATCTCCCTGAGCCTCAGTAACAATGATACCCTGACGTGCTAGCTCTTGCTTCCCTATGCAGACAGTGGGTTCCCAGTAACCTAGTTGCACAATAGGACGACCATTACTAGCAATAAGTTTCAGACGGTATTTCTCAACTGGACCTAGGGTTCTCAGATCCCAATGTTCTTCAAACACATGCCTCGGGATAGTGGTAACCTGGGAACCTGTATCTACCAGAGCCTCCAGGGGGACTCCGTCCACCCAGAGAGTCACATGCGGGCATTGTGAGAGGAACCTTGAGAACCACTGTGCTTCCTGCGGGCCTGGATCTCGACCTCCTGGGTATTGGCCCTCGGACCCAGGGGTAGCCCCCGTTTAACTGATAGCATTGGGAGCGGTAGTGTCCATGTCGCCTACAGTGGCGGCAATAGGGGCGCTCAGGGGATCTAAGTCTCTGTGGAGGAGGCCGATCGGGAACTGCATACTCAGGGCAGGGGTCCTGTGGTGGTGGAGGTGTTGGATAGGCCCCTTGTAGCCCCCTTAGGGCTTGGCAGAGAGAGTCAACCACTTGCGTAAGGAGAGCAGGGATCGCTGGTGAGCTAGCCGGGATAGACTGTTGGGCAGCTTGTATAGCGGAAACCGGCGGAACCATATTGGGCACTGGAGGTGAGGGTATAGATCCCACCGGGTCCGGGCAATCTGAACCTGGAGTACAGCCGGCACAGGGATTGTCAATGCCAACCACCCTCAGAGCCAGAGTCTTGAAGTCCAGGAAAGGCATTGTAGGGTTTTGGGCAGCTAGCATACGCAGTTGGCTCTGGATGAGTCTAGAGTCCACCCCCTCTATGAAGCGGTCAGTGATCATACTCTCCACAGCCGAGGGGGCTATGGTATCAACCTGTCTCAGGGCCCGGTAGGCAGATTGGAGGGCTAGTGCATAGTCTCTGAGGGTCTCACCTGGCCTTTGTCGTCGGTCATAAAACTTAAGGCGGACCTCCGTGGGTGACTGTACCTCAAATTCTTTACTCAGCCGGGCCAGGATCTGTTGTACATTAGCTTTCTCCGTAGCTGGCCACGACCGCACCTCCTCTGCAGCGGGACCCTCAAGTTGTCCTAGCAGCAACTGCACCTGCTGAGTGGGAGAGAGTGAGACAAGTTCAAGGGTGCGGGAAATTTTTTCCTTGAAATCAGCCAACGTGTGGGGTTCCCCTTTATAACTGGGAAGATTGTTGGGCGCAATGAAGAACGGGACCGCTGCGGTAGCCATAGCAACGGGAGCCGCGGGAAGTCTTCGCCGGGCCATCGGCGGACTGCCGGACCCGTCAGAGTCACTGTGATGGCCGGTGGACATGATGAGGGGTTCTGGTGTAAGGCGTCTGGAAGAGAGCAGAGGTGAGGAGAGCTTGCGGGAACAGCAGGCACCGATAGGCAGGGTGTCCGGGACCGGAGAGGGATAGGGCGGAAGTCAGCACCAACACTTCCGGCGGTCCGGGCACAATCTCCTTCCCTCCTGCAACAGAGGCTTGGATACTGCAGGGCCGGGGCGGAGCTTGAGTGGAGCGCGCGCGCGCGAAGACAGTGCGTCACAAGCTGACTTGACCCCTTAGCAGGCCGCAGCGCGGCAATAGCAGAGTCTCTGAGGATGATGAGGGGTAGCAGTACAGTTCTGGGGACACTGACAGTTGGCACAACACAGTCTGTATCCTGTTCGTGACGCCAAATGCGATGCCCTGGCCCCTGGGGGCCACTTCCGCAGTGCTGGTGTTATGAGCGGGCAATGACCGGGGCAGCTGCAGGGGTTATACTTGTCACGGTATAGGCCTGAGGGCGGCACAGCTGTAGGGCCGGTCTGTGGAATCTGCGGGTGATGATGGGCATGCGATTCTTCGCTGCACTTAGTCAGGGCACCAGTTAGTGGACACCAATGCCAGGGTTCAGTAACAGCGGTTTTATTATAGAAAAGGTAACTAGTAGCAACAGTTCTGTCCGGATGCAACCGGGTATATAGCAGGCTTTGACAAATAAAGCAGGAGTGGTGCTGCATAGGCTGTGAGAATACGTGCCGGATGATGGGAGTAGGAGTATGAGAGAAATAGCGTTGCTGGGTGGATTAGCTTGAGAATAATACTTGCTGTGAATCCTTGCAGCGATGAGGAGAGATAACGGAATGACACCCAGATGAGAGAGAAGAATCCGGTCACTTGAGCAGGCAGATACAGCTGAAGACTTGAATATAGCAGAGCACCTAATCCACACTTCTAGTGGTGAAGTGGGAGCTGCAGAGAAGAAGCCCAACTCCTCTGAGGCAGGAGAGGGACGACACACATCCTCCTGCTTGGCAGCAAGGGGAAGACTAACTTGTTAGGAGGAAGTGGGAGGTCACATGGTTGCTCCTGGCCAGAACTAGTCGGCCATTGGAGGAACCATGGTTACAGGTCACGTGATCAACAGCCTTGCATACCACTGTACACTGTACTAATACACAGGAATACATGACAATACACATGAAAATGCACATTACCAGAGAATACTAGGGGAAAACCAGCAGCAGTTGCAGTGCAAACACTTACCAGAACAGGCATTGACACAGCAATAGAAATGGCCATAATAGGAGTAGTAGTCTGCATGTTCTG